>NC_043962.1:51551002-51843502 GCF_902148855.1 Sphaeramia orbicularis
CTAGTTTTAGTTTTGTACTGACATTGGATGTTCAATCATTTTCTCGTGTTGTTGTATTTGTTCCTTAATGACAAGACGTGTCATTAGCAGCGTCACGGTGTCTCATTGTCATTTTGTTCAGATAATGACAGTGAAAACACTGTCGTCATGCTTGTCCCCCAGATCACTCAGACCAAAGACGACCTGATCCTGTTCTCCAGCTCTCCCAGTGAAGGGACACTGCCTCTGATGGTTGAGCAGAACATTGGCATCCAGCAGCGCCCAGTGACGGTGAGATGGATGGAAGAAAATCTCATCTTAAGCCAAGAAGTCACAACAGCAGTAAAAAAAAGTGTCCTCTTCTGCTGCTGTCAAACAGCAGGAAAAACTACATTGAGATGATTACAGGAGAAATGCCTCAGGAGTGTTTATTCTATTAAAAGCAGGGACCGTTATAGATATTTATACATAACACAACGGAACAGACAATTTTTACTTTATGCAAATTTAAGGCTTCTCAGAATTTCAGGTTCCATCTTGAAGTCTTTGGTCTTTCTGCTCTGATGGTAATCTCAGACAGTTTCCTTTGATTGTCTAGTAAATTTATGATTTGAAATTTTGGGTAAATTCATGACTTGAAATGCTAATAATATTTTCATTAATATATTTAATGTACTGATATACCACTAACGTCTCAGAATGAGCCTTTTTGTTTGGTAAACTTGACAGTTTTGTTATTGTTTTCCTCCAATTTTTATGTTATAATTGGTGAAACCACAAGATGTTTACTTGAGAATATTTTCATTTCAAAGTTCTTAAAAGTGTTAAATGTTTTCAGGACTGAAGTATTTTTTAATGTACAATTATGACTTTTTTTTCATGCAAATTTGTCTTCATCTCTGAGAGTTTGGTTTTGTTTTTTTTGTTTTTTTTTTATGAAAATATGTCAGAATGTTTTTGTTTTTTTCCCCCGACTTTTTTGGTTATTCTTCCGTGTAAATTTTTACAGCTTCTGATGTAAGAATTTAAAATAATTTCTGAGAGTTTTGTGCAAATTTACAACTCAATCTTAGAATTCCTTCATTCAATCAGACAATGTACATTTGATTTTACAGTCTCAGGGAATGAGGGTTTTTTTTGGGTAAATTTATGATTTCTAATTATAGAATGTTTTTTCTTTTGTGAATCAAGTTTCATCTTACAAAAGCATTTTTCTCAAATTCATGCCATTCCTCTTGTCTGGTGAGTCATTTGTCTGAGTTTTTTTTTCCTACAAATTCATAACATTTCTATCAGACAGTCTTTTTTTCTTGTGAATCTGACAATCTGAGAACATGTTACTTGGCAGATTTGTGACTTTATCTCACTTTGTCAGGATTTTCATGCAAGTTTATGTTTTAACGATTAGATGCAATTCCTGAGATTCTGGTGAATCTCAGAGATTTAAGATCATAATGATTTATTATGTTGTGATTTTATGACTTCACTCTCAGAGAATCTTTATCATTTTTTCTTCAGAATTTGACAACATAAACTCAGAACATGAGATATTCTGAAATCATACATTTGCCAGATAATCTTCTGATATTTTTGTGGAAAACGTATGAATCTCTTTTCAGGATCAAATTTTTTAATCAGACAGTATATATGTATTTTTTCCCCATTAATCTTTTTTTCAGCAAATTCATGACTATCATCTCAGAACCTCAGAGGGGTTTTCTCGTAGATTTATGACTAATCTGTGAAACTTCTGAAGATTTTTTGTCATTTTCTGTCTTAAAAATCTATGAGAATATCCAAGTTTATTTCTTGCAAAGAATCACTTAAAAATCTCAGAATTATTTTTTGTTCAAAAATTTTTTCATCTTAGATTCCATTGTATTTTTTTCTCAAATTTATGTCTCCTAAATGGAAATTAAATAGGTTTGTTATTTCTTGTGAACTTGTAGGATTGACGTTGCTCTTGTTTACATTTACTATGACACAGATAAAAACGTCTGTAACTCACTGAACTATGCATCTTGTCCTCCAGATGGCTGTCCGTCAGTCTGGCCGTGGCTCCACCTCCAATGCCATCCAGAGTAGAGAGCGGCGTTCTGGCTTCCGGTCCAAGTCGCAGCTCCCTGTCCCAAGCAGCAAGGGGCAGCAGCAGATGATGATGACACCGCCAGCCTCCACAGCAATCAGCAGCAACAACAACACCAACAGCCGGAGCCAAACTCAGACTCCACGCTCCGGTCATGGCAGAACCAGCAGCAGCAGCAGAACAAAGCAGATGCCAAGCAGCAGCAACAACAACAACTACCACAACAACAACAACCGATCACACGAGGACATCTGGATCCTCCACCAAGACCTGCATGAAAATAACAAGTAGACTCCACCCCCTCCCACCCATGATTCCGCTGTGAAAATCCTTCATGATGTAAAGATTAGGTACCTGACGACCTTTGACTTCTAGTATTTATACTCGTTATGTGTACTTGTTACACTGTACTACAGTTGTGTAGTTGGGGACCATAGTTTTATTCTGTTACAGTATTTAAAGTTTTGATTGTTCAGGATTCAGTGAGTTTTGAGCAGAAGGTAACAATGCTTTACCGATGCCTTATTCCAGTGTTTGAACCTGAGTTTTAAATGGACGCTGAGAGAAAAACGGGAAGAAAGGCAGAGTTTTAAGGAAATAGATGATAAAACTGTGCGGCAGAAAATTTGAGACAAAGTATGTTTAAAAAGAATAAAAAACAGACGTCAGAGCAAGGGAATGTGTTAACAATATACAAGATTAAAGTCGTAAAATATGATTTTCTTATGAATTTGAGTTTTTCAGGAAAAAATGTTTTTCCTACAAATTCATGACAATCTAAATTCAAGTTGTTTTGACACATAGGTTGACAACTATATCTCAGAATTTAAGTATTTTGGGGAAATTTACAACTCAACAAATACGATCCTTATTTTTTTTTATTTGCAGATTATTTGGGAGGGTTTTTCTGAGTTTTTCTTCTGGGAAATTTACCACTTAAATGTCAGAGAATTATGTTTGTTTGGGGTTTTTTTTGCTTGGCTTTTTTGCGCAAATACAGCCATAATCCCTGAATATTTGAGCTTTCATGGTCAGAAATATTTAGATCATAAGTGTTTTTAATGTAAATTTTCCTCTTTTTCTCTCAAATTCTTTCAAACTATAATGTCAAAGCTTTCTCTGGCAGATTAATGACATGATAATTTTAGACAGTTCATCTAAGTTCATGTAAGGTTTTTGCCTTACATTTATGACAAATCTCAAAACTTAGATATACTAGATAGATTTATATACTTACAATAATTTTAAGAAAATGTTTCAGTTTTTTTGAGGTGAAGCTGTATTTTCTCCATCAATTTTTTCGATTCTTTTTCTTTTAAGTTTCTTCTGAAATTACGACTAATCAGGAAATAGCAGTTTAAAGTTATTTTTTTTAATTTTTTTATTTCTGACCAGAAGATGAGATTTGAGTTTTCAAATTAACAAGGTTTTTTCCATTTATATTTAAATATAAATATAAATATAAATATAAATATTTCAATCTTCACAGGTTTCAGTCTCAAAATTTTAAATTTTATAAACTCAGTTTAGTTTAGGGTTTTTGTTCACATTGAACCAAAATGAGTTTCAATGTGAAGTTGGAAGTCATTTTGTTTTTTCCTTTTCATCAGTATTTCTTTTTTGTCTTCAGAGCACATTTTCTTTCAAAAAGAGAAGTATTTCAGATATTTTTTTTTCTTATTTTTTCTCAGACTTTTTTACCCCTAAAATTTAGAGAATATCAGTATTTTTCATGGAAATTAAAAATTATTACCATAATCATGTAAGAACTGAGTTTTTTAATCATGGGTCATTTTTCTTTCTTAAATTACATTTTAGTCTCTTAATTTTAGAGGGTTTCCTCTTAAAATCTAATCTAAAAATAATTTTTGTGTGTGTACTTACACTTAAATCTCTTTTGCTGAAATTTAGTTTAGTTTTAATGTTGGAGAATGAGTTTATTTTTTGTAAATGAATCACTTTATAAACCCATTTAAACTCTCATGAAATTTAATATTATTATTTCTAATAATGTTTTGTTCTCAGAATTTCTTATGAATTCAAGCCTTTAATTTCAGATTTTTTTTCTTCTAAATGTACGGTTTTAATCTTGGAAATCCTGTGTGTGTGTGTGTGTGTGTGGGGGGGGGGGGGGGGGGGGGGGGGCTGTTCCCCTCATTGCTCAGTTTTCCTTTCTTACCGAAGCTGTCCCCCCTGGGCTGTAGATGTGGTGAGTTTGACTCGTACTTGTGGGAAAAGGCACCACAAATGCTGACATATTTACTCTTGTTACCTTTTAGTGAAAAGTGTTTCTGGATCAAAAGAACAAACTGAGTGGTGTCTTTTCTTAGTATTTTTGAGATATTCAAGTGTTTTATCTTTAAATAGTTACAAGGTTGGTTTAAATACTGTTGAAATTGATCAGGGTTTTACCAAATATATTTGTACATAAGAATTAGTAAATTCTCTATAGATTGGTGTATGTGGTCTGATGCTTGTACAGTCATAAAACCTAAAGCAAAACTGCTGAAAAAAAACTTAACTGTGTACATAGTGTTTGTAAAACAAGTCTGGTTTTGAACCGTTCACTTGTTTCAAAGTAAGCGGTCGTGGCAATAAGTTCTAGAACAGGATGTCCTCTGTCAACCATAAGCCATAAGAAGTACTTTAAAGGCCCAGAATTTCCCCAGTCATGGTTTGATTAAACCTCCGCTGAGCCCGACTGTGTTAAGATTTGTTATTTGATTTTCCATAATCACTGTGGTTTCTGTAGGTTTTTATTTCAAAGACAAATTTTATTTGAAGCTGACTTTGTTTATATATAAATAAATCTATATATACATATGTACAGGAGAGATTTTAGTCCACTATGATTTGGATCTGTATGATAGCTGTTTGAGGTTTAAAGAATTGTCTTTCAAGCACAAACATTAAAAATGGCACTGTAAAAAAAACAAACAAAAAAAAAACCCATCCACAATAGCCTTTTTCTGTTCTTTTAATCCTGGTTTTTCTGTTTTTAGACCATATAGTTTTATTTCTTAAAGGTGCATTTCATTTATAATGATGAATCTTGTGTTTGAAGGTGATTTTTGTGCTGTGTGTTTTACGGTCAATGTGAAGATACAAATACACAACATAACATAACATATGATAATTGGAGAGTGATTAAGAGGCGCTGATGGGGCATTGTACAAACTATGATTTCATAGGGATGCATCCATGTTTTACCAGCCAAATGTTGGTATTTGCAGATATACAGCATATTTCTTAGTATTACGGGTCAATTCATAAATTTGTACTCATTCAAAGATAATGTAAAAAGAGCTGAGACTTTCAATTCAGTTACAATATTTTTTTTTACATATATTCACAAGATTTCTGTTTCACTGGCAAAAAGAGGGAATAACTAATTTATTAATCCCCAATGGAAAATTCATTCATTCAAATGAAAAAAAAAATTAAAAAAAATAAAAACGTGAATTATTTTCACAATATTTACCCCCTTCAGTTTTGCTTCCAAAAGTGTCAAAATAATTAGAAGAAAACCTGACTTTCAAAAGTTTTTCCCATAAACTGGTTGGTGGCACTGTAGAGCATTACACACCTCTTATGCACACTAAGTATGTAACAAGGCAAATAACACAGAGTGAACAAAAACCCTCTTTTCCTAAACTTGTAATTTTGCTGTTTCCAGAAACATGATTATGGAAATGACAGATCAAGATGATGGAAAACACAAGCAAATTAAGAACCACCACTGCTGTGACATCACAAGTAATGCACATCTTCACAGCTATGGAAATTAGAGCTAGAGCGATTAACAGGCTCTGACTATATTTTATGGTATTACAGGTTGATTCATAAACTTCTGCTCATTCAAAGATAATGTGATTAGAAGCAAGGAAGACTGTAAATCTAAAAACAATATAAAATAACAAAAAATTGTCACTTTAAATATTGGTACTAGAATTAAACAATCAGTGCATCGTTAAGCAGTATTAGCGGATAGATCGATAACATAATATCCACTGAAATTACAAAATTTAACATGAAAGAGCAGCTTTACAGATCAAATTCATACCCACTCAGACTTTTTACAGTTGATTTGCAACAAAAACACAATTTTTTTTTTTTCAGAGAATATTCATATTTTTCTTAGTTTTTCTTCTGGAAATTTACCAATTTAGTGATTCAGGTGTTTGTTACTTTGTCTTGGACATTCACTCAAACAGTGATTTTGTTTCAAATAAAGTGTTATTTTGTTTTCAGTGTCAATGTTTTTAGGAGATGATATCTAGATGCACCAATATTTGCTGATACCAGCAGTGCCAGATATTTATCTGTCGAGTTATAATAAAGGTTTTATTAAAGGTTTTTCACTCATTTCTATATTTGGATCTGTGTTCATTCAAAGACAATGTGATGGAAGGACTGAAAGACTTTAAAACAGGCAGTATTTTTATATTTATTATGAAGATTTATTAGTTAAGGAGGATAAATAATGACAAAAACAGTATAAAGAACCAAAAAGTAACATCAGTATCAGCAAAGAATCCTGTAAATGGTGCATCTGTAATGATATCCTTGGATTTGTAAAAGCTAAAGATAAATGGTGAGGCGGATGTAAACATATTCAGAGTATATTCAGGGTTCAATTAATGCGGCTGAAATTCATAAAAATCAGTAAAGCTTTAGGCCACATCTGAATAGTGTTTATCATAAGAGTCAAAGAAAAATAGAATGGAAATGACCATTTCTTGTCACTTCATGCACTGGGTAACAGACATGAAAACACGCCAGTGTCTTTTATCAGCATTAAAATGGACTGAATCATTCTTCTAGATGAACATGAAATGCAGCAGAGTTTCTACTGATATGACAATCTGTGACACATCTACTCAGAAATATTTGTGGTGGATTTTAGTCCATATGAGCTTGTTTATGTAGAGAGGAGATGAGGCCCCACCATAAAGAATACTCTAGTAATGGTCTGAACAGCTCAGGAAGAAGACCAAAAATAGAACTCACTTCACACAGTCAGCCTGGACTAGAAAAACAACACAACCCACTGATTTCTCAAAATCCTATGTTTTACTGTAAATATCGTTGATTGAACAAATACATTTACATATTTTGTGGACGTTGCATCCCTTTTCCTGTGAGTAACACACACACACACACACACACACACACATATAAATCCCCATCACAGTAACACATCAGCTTTTCATTGTGGTACCTTGGATTTTGTACTCTACAAAACTATCTCTCAATAAGAAAGAATGAACACAGATTTCCCTGAACCAAAGAAAACCTAAAGACAAGTCAGAACATTTCCCAGTTTTGGAAAATGATTCAAGACTAAGGAAATATAAAAGGCTTGTTTTGCCTTTGTACAGGAGTGGTTTGCAAAAATAGACTGTTTTGAAAATACACTTTTTGATGAATTACTGGTCTCCTCCTGTAATTCATCTAATTACAGAGGCTGATATAAAAGTACATGAAAATAATATTATATTTCTACAAATACACTTAAGTTGTTTGGAAAAATAGAAGAAAGAATAAGTGTTGAATATGATTCAACCACTGGACTGTTTCCTCACTGTGAAAGCTCATGAGTACCTCAGGGAGTCTCTAAAGTGCATACAGAACCAAAATAAGGAACCGAGTCATTCCAATTAGTGGCGTCAGTCAGTGTTTACAACAGGGTCGGTTCAACTAGTATCACTTCGTACTGAAAAACTCCTACTGCTGTGATTCACCAACTGTTTTAATCCGAGCTGGCCGACTGAAACGGTGCAAACTGACGTCCCACAACCACAAAACTCCTTAACAAGCATGAAAAGCTGTAGGACCCAAAATCTGGGGAGGTTTGAAAACACAGCTTCTCATCTCAGTGAAAATCAGAAGAGTAAATATAATGATGGATGAACCTGATGCTGTTTTGTGCCATCTGATTGGTAATTGGTCATTACAGCTGTCAATCATATATTTAACCCTCCTACCTGTCTGAAAATGTCAGTAATTTGACAAAATCTGCACAACAGCACTACACAGTCCCCTTTCCTTTCAAACACTTGAAATTACAACACCTTGAAAGGTAATTTGTGCCCAATGACTATCACAAAATATAGCTTTAAGTGAGTAAATCATGTGACCACCATGCACTAGAGTGGTGATTAACAAACTCATAACTAAAGACCCAAGATATCAATTTTGTGTCTTTAAAACTTTAAAACAAAATTCATCTAACGTTGCCAAGATACATTCAATTATATGCTAGAGTGATGTGTCAAAAATCAATTACATCATTTGCAGATAGAAAGATAATGACAAAAAAAAGTTCTATGTTAAGTGTTTATGTCTTGGCAGCAACATGTTGACACAAACAAACATGCAGCAAACAGTTAAAATCCTAACAGATAACAAAACACATGACCAGCTGCTCACTTCTCCACTGCCTCTTTTTGTTTGAGGACATTTTCATTTTGTTCTTTTTTTTTTAATAAACATATCTATGTACACCATAATCCAGTCATCAGAGAAAAATCCATGTCCATAAACTGTAAATATGTCAGTTTATGGTCAGGGATTTTGCTAATGATTGAAAATCTAACAAAAACAGCTCTCAGATCCTTAAGTCTGAAAAATACAGCGCTAAAGGATTTAAATGAACACTAACCACTTTTCTCATTTCATGAGACAGAAGATGTCTTAACATCAGAGCCATTATCTTAAATAAATGGTGGAATATGGCGTCTTCCTCTGATTTATACAGCTAGATTTGATTGTTTCAGGTGCAGCTTCATTACATAAACCAACAGGCATAATAGTTTGTGACACTATTGTTTTCCAATCTCTCTGTTTTCCTGGAACACACGGATACACACAAACTGGAGTTTAGAAAATCTATGTTTTCACGACCTAAAATGGCATTTACTTGTGGACAAAAGGAACCAACAGAGAAAAATATCCATTTGGGAAATATCCGCATATAAGTGTGGATGGGGTATCAAATCCAGAATTTACTGTAGATTCATCTGACATCTGAGATTAACTTCAGGGGAGAAAAGTCACAAATACTGGGGATGTAACACGGTTTTTAAATAAATTAAAGAGTTTTTTAATGGTGTAAGTAGAATAAACTATAGTCTGCAGTGCTGTTAGTTTTCTGCTGACTTAAGACAAGCCAAACTATATTTGACTTCAGGGGTTGAATTTGTAGCAGTTTACTGCTGAGACAGAATGACAGAAGGAGCTCAGTAAACGTCAGACATTTAGATGCTTATATAGGTGGTTGTGGACAGAAATCTGTATTAGTTCAATGAAGCGACCCAGAACAATCTGAAAACAGCTGAAAATGGGATATTCATTACTCTTTAGGAAGATACCTGTACCTGCATTGTGAGATTTATCATTTCTCAGCAACTTTTATAACATATGATTTAAGGTTAGTTGTTGTACAGGCTGTTAGTGATGGTGTGATGAGGCCCCATGAATGTGTCAAATCTTTCTGGCCAACTCCTTCACCAAAAGCTTGGTCGGACAAAGCCTCGTTCAACAGCTCATTTGGGAATACTGACATCTGCTGGTATGTTACATGTGGGCAAGTGGATCTCTGTGTAACAATTCAAGTATTATGTCAAAATCTCCATTTGAGGTATTGTAAAGCCAGATGAAATAAATCTATCCAGATCATGGTATATCAATGAAGTAATATTGGTGATATATCAAAGTGTCAATAGATCATTTGTGGTATATCAATAAAGTATTGTGTATACAGTATGTGGCTGTATTTGTGGATAAACAGTTACAGAAAGTGCTTGTGTAACTGGGATATCTTTGAGATGGGGCAAAATGGGTGGACAATTGGGGGTGCATTATCATATTTTTATTCAGGAAAAAAAATTTAACAGCTTTGGGGCTCAGGCCATTCCTTCTTTTTCATATACCTTCCCCAGCCTTAGAAATAGAAAACATTCACTCACAGGGGATTGATGAAGCAAACTGAATCACATAACGAGGCAGTCATGTGATTTCAGCGAACCGGGCCTCATTTGTATTTTGTCACGTGATTCTCTGAAAAAGATACAGTCCTCATTTGGACACGCCCCTTTGCGCAATACCGGCCTTGAGTGTCAGATGTAACATTACTACAGATTGTAAGCATAAGACACGTTGTGTCTTTCCCTCATGTGTCAGTGACCCTTGCTGGAAATTCAGATATTACTGAAGCAAACCAGAACATGACAACATTTTTTGTTCTATTTATTCAAGTCTGAAGGTTTTATATTTGTGCAGATGGTTCCAACAGAACCATGAAGGAAGACAGAGAGGTAAGTTTTGACACTTTTGTGCTTGAGTTAAGTTCATTTTTTCTGAAATTCTTCTTTGTTAGATTAAATCACTATAAATGTCAGTTTTACCTTTGTCCCTGATTTAATCACCCAGGTGACTGGTTTCTACTGAAGTTTTTAGTTAAAACTGTACAATTACAGCTGGTGTTGATGTTTAAAGCTGGACTTTAGTAGTAGTAGCTGGACTTTTAGCTGTTGGTTCTTTTTTCTTGGTCCAAATTTGCATGTTACAAATACTCTTCAGTTTTTCAATATGATTAATGTGTGTTTTACTGAATTAAAGGTGTTTCAATTATGTGTTTCATGTCACTTGGATACAGAAAAGTGTTGTCTATTGTTGACTTTAACCAGACTCTTTCTTTATATGAAACCCGTCTGTGTGGGTGCAGGCATTATTGTTAGAGTCTTGTGTCGTGGACCTCGTCCTCTGTTTCCTCAGGCAGGGAAGAGATCTTGGTGGCCTGTGGTGGCACTCTCTTGCTAGAGTTGAGGCGGTGCAGGGTGGGGAACAGGCGCAGGCGGTCAGCTGGGCTCATGGCCTGTTTCAGGTGACTTGTCTCATTCAGAAGTTTCTGGATGGAGTCGTAGTTCTTCAAGGAGCTGCTCTCGATCATCTGGACCAAACGAGAAGCTGGTTACAGGTATGGATTACAACATTACAACATAAATTACAACAGTTTTAGTAGTTTTGTAGAATTAATATTAACATTTTATAATTATTAGTTTACATGAACATAAGTCCTTTCTTGTAACATGTAATCCATCTCAAGTCCAAACCAGGACAAACCCCAGGGCCTCTGCGTGTCATTAAGTCTACATCAGGACATATTGAAGACCTGATCCACCTCAAATTTTTTGAAGTGAAAGACAGTTTTCAGGATGTAGTGGTGTAGTAAAGACCACCTAAAGCAAAACAAAGTCAAGACCAACCCCAGACTAGATACACAAGGGTGTCAGAGTTGGAGAGTTTTTCTAGATATTACAGAATTATAGGACAAGAAATTTTACAACCCACTGCTGACAAATAAATCAGAAAAGCAAGGAAAATTTTATGATAAATTGCTCTAATCTCAAGTGCTACAACACTAGACTGTAGAATATGTGTAAAGAGGAAAATAAACCCATGTACTTCACAGCTCTTAGTCTTGTTTAGGATTTCATTTTCCTGCATTTATGCAACATTATGATCTCTTCATCTGGAGAGATGTCTGGTCGTGTCTGGTGTGTTTGGTCGTTCTACATCATCCACTGCACTGTGGCTTTGTTCAGGAACTAAAAGTGTTGTTCTCCCCTGTGTCACCTCAGGCTTACTTGTGGAGGATTTGTTGGGTTTTCTTTTTTTAAGGCTTTGACCTGAATTTGTGAAGTGCATTATGATTGGTGCTGTATAAATAAAACTCAATTGAATGTGGTGTGGTATTTGTTGCTTTGGTTGCCTAGTAGATGATTGTGTGATAGGGCTGTTCGGTGGTGGTACAAAAGGGGTTGTTTGTCAAATTGGCAGCCACGCTTCCGTCAGCCTGCCCCAGGGCATCTGTGGCTACACATGCAGTTTACCACAACCAGAGTGTGAATGTGAAAGAATAATGGATAATGACTGTAAAGCACTTTGGGTGCCTTGAAAAGCGGTGTAGAAATATAATCTGTTATTATTATTATCGTTATTATTAGGGCTGATGATGAGAGCCTGCAGACAGAACATGGACCAGATGATGAATCTGGCTTGTTCATTCTCTCTACTGTTCCTACAAGCAGCAATGGTGGTTCTCCTCAATTTTGTCCTTTTTCACTACACTTCATGTACATTATACACCACTGATATAAAGATATTTATACCTTTGTGCATAATTATCCTTTGTATTCACCTTTGTAAAAAAAAAAATCCTTCAGTTTATTCCACCAAAAATGATGTAACCTCAGTGTATATATAGTATAATGTGTTTAAGGGTGTTTTCACACAAGGTATCCAGATCAATGCCGTACCTGAATATGTTCACACTTCTCCCACAGATATTGTGTTTACAAGCTAGTCCTGTGGCCTGTGCCCAAGTATGAGTGGGTGCTACAGGGCCAAAACAGTAAGTGGTGGTGTGGATGGAATTCTGTTGCTATCCAACAAACGCAGAAGTCAGAAGAAGACATACCTTTACGTCATCAACCGAGCGACTGTTCTGTTTATTTGTCTACAATGGTGGCAAGACAGGCAATACTTTTCTATCGTTAGCCTGTTTGAGGCAAAGTGAAGAAGAGCGACCTTCGTTGTTCCTGATATATCACTAACTGGTTCGGTCGATAAGGCCGCATTCACATCCGAGGCTTTTTCAGGAGACAACTATGGTCTTGTGGTGATTAAGTCACTTTCGTTGTTGGAATGGTGAGCAAATCATGTCTGTTCTCCAACACGGACCGCTTTCACACTGCAACGTACCATACTGGAGTCCACACAGTCCAGGACTACCTACGCAGCTGGATTTGAGTACAGTACTCACGCACGGAACATTTGCATTCACATTAATATAATTAAGCGGACTTTGGGGTCCAATGTACTCGGATACGCAGTGTAAAACTGCCCTATAAGTTGAGGTTAAAAATCTGTAATGGAATCATTGGCAAAAACAGAGGCCATGTTAATCAAGTCAAAATGGAAGTTATATTCAACTACTTTAAGTAAATTCTTTCAAACTGGAAATGCAGTGTAGTGAATAAAATCCTTACCAGGAACGTCTGACATTCGAGCAACGGCTCCACTCGGTGTTCTGACAGGATGACGGTGCAGTCAGAGAACGACTGCTTCAGCGTTTTTCTCAGGACCTGCAATGTTCTGCTCATACAACATGACGCACACAGACACACACTAATCAGCATCAAAGGCCATCTCTCCCCACAAGCGAGCACATTGTGTTAGTGTTGCCTTCCCGTTCATTCCAACATGAAAGCAGAGGCCTCAGGTTAAACCGAGCTGCTCATTACAGGCTTCATTTAGCCTCCTCTGCACAGACACAAACACTGTACAGTGCTTCAGAGTCACTTTAACTGCCACAGATTGTCGCCACATGCAGTCATCCACGACTTCACACATGTAGATTCAGATGGTTTGAGCTGCATTGTGACCTCACTTTACAGCATCGTAGATAAAACACACAAACACACTCTGTTTCAACCTTAATTTAAAGGAACAGGATTTGTCCTGAACAGGGTGGAAAAAAGGCATTGCACTGTTTCAAAGGTAAATGAAAAATTAAAGGAAAACCCCACTAAAAGTGTGTTATGAGATGTCCCCCTTCATACCTCAATTCATCATTTCTACAAATCTGTGAATTCTCCAAATTGAAATCTGTAAACTTGGCTATTTTTCAAATAATGTCAAAGTTGACTTTTTTTTTAAATTGTAAAAGTTTCTAGGATTATGTCTGTATCTTAGACATCCAATGATTTTTAAAGCTTTATTTGAAAAATTAGGGTTAAATAATCAATCTGTAATGTAATGAACAGTATAAGGCTGAGATAGAGAATTAGACATCTGCACTGTATCTGTCCAGTGGAACTGTGCAGTTCTGTGGCACAGTGTTGATTATGTTGTTCCAGTGTGCAATGTTTGTTTATTGTTGTTGGTAATTTAGTTTTCTTCGTGCTTCTTATTTTTACCTCCGCCAAGGAGGTTATGTTTTTGCCAGGGTTTGTTTATCTGTTTGTTTGTTTGTCTGTCCGTTAAGTGTGGAACATAACTCAAAAACTTATGGACAGATTTGGATGAAATTTTCAGGGTTTGTTGGAAATGGGATAAGGAAGAAATGATTAAATTTTGGTGGTGATCGGGGGTGGGGGGGCCCACGGGGGGCGCCACTGATCAGCCTTGGCGGAGGTCTGCGCTCTCCGAGTGCTTCTAGTTATTATTGTTTTGTTGCTATTATCACTTTATTACTTTGTTGTAGTTATCATTAGTAGTTTTGCTGCTATCAAACTCTCTCTCTCTGAGTGTGTGTGTGTGTGTGTGAATATATATATATATATATATATATATATATATATATATATATATATATATAAATAATGTGCATATTATAATATATTTCTACTATTTCTAGTGTGCAATTGCCTTTGGTGTTGTGCTGCTTCTGGAACCTTAATTTCCCAAGGGATTAATCAAGTTCAATCTAATCTAATCTAATGTAATCTAATCTAATATAATAATTTTGTTGTGAATTTTATCAATAAACATGAAATGTTTTGTAATGGCAATGTTTGGCTGCTCTCCTGTAAGCCTAACCCTACATATAAGGCTTATAATGTAGGGCTATAATTTATAGAAAGAGATTAAAAATATTTCTATAAAAAATAAAGTTATCATTGCTTAGTTTGAGAAATGAATGTGCTTGCTATATTTATATTTGAGACTCACATGGGGTCGAGGTAGGCAGATGGTTCGTCCAGCAGCAAGATCCGGGCTTTACTGAGGATGGACCGAGCCAAGCACAGCAGCTGTTTGTGTCCATTACTCAACACGTAGCCTCCGTCCTCCAGCTGGAAGTCCAGTTTGTCAGGAAACTGTTCGATCACAGACTTCAAACTCACCTGAGGACACACAGGTTGGATTAGACACATTACAGAACCAGGTTCGGTAAGGTTCATGTGGAATCTTTATGTGTACGTTGATACTAAACTTCAACAAAGTCATTTCCATATGAATCAGTATGAACTCACAGTTACAGAGAACAAATGGCCTCACCTCCTCAGCCACTCTCCACAGCTCCTCATCGCTGTATCGTCCGTATGGATCCAGGTTCATCCGGAAAGTACCGGTCAGGATAAAGACTTTCTGTTAAAGAGCAGAAAAAGTGATGCAGATTACTATGCAAACAGCATAGTAACAAGAGAAGAAAACTCACATACTTGCATTACTGTAAAATTTTATGGCAGCGGAAATTAATAACACAGTTGAATTACAAACTTCTCTGGCATCTACAGTACTTCTTTCTGAACAGTGTTGTTAAGACAGTCTAAACCAAGTTGAGACCAAAACCAGGACAGGGTGATACCAAGGCAAGACTGAGACCAGACTAGACACACTAAATGGATATTGGAATGGTTTAAGCACTGAAATGATTCCTGTTTCCAGGAAAATATTTCCTCTTGAGCAGAAGAATGTGGGTTTCACTGTGTTGTGATGGTCTGCAGTGAGCCATCCTACATCATTGAAAGATCACTCTGATCATGCCGTGTAGGATTTAATCTCCTGTCAAAACTCCTGAGCCTATTTTAATAAACCTGGTTAAAGACAGAACATGGATGACAGCAGATTCTATTAAACACATGCTTAGATCCATAAACAGACACTTTTAATAGGGCTTGATTGAATTAGTGAATGTGGTGGAGGTATGTCCTTTATATTATAATAACTAAACACCACAGCAGGAGCAGCTCATTCTATTGAGCTCATTGTATTCTGTTCATCATCTGTAATAAACATGTTGTCTAACAGTAAACCTATATTTCACTCTGTGCTGATAAACTGCACCTGGAGCTCAGTGACTCGAGAACAAACAGGAACCAAACTGTTAAATAACCTGATAAATTCTGGAATTATACATCTCTTATTTGATTCTAACATCAGTTGTACATAACTACAATCTAAATTAGTGCTACTTTTACTTGCTTCATTTCAGGAAGCAGTAGTGTCATTTGCTGAATAATCAGATAACACAAGACACTTCTAGAGCTTTTAGTTCCATACAATTCATCTAAAGCACTACGCTCTCAACATGCAGGCTTACTAGTGGTCCCTAGAACCTCCAAAAGTAGGATGGGGGCTAGAGCCTTCAGCTATCAAGCTCCACTATTGCGGAACCACCTTCCTGTCTCAGTCTGGGAGGCAGACACCCTTTCTATGTTTACAAATAGGCTAAAAACTTTCCTTTTTGATGAATCCTATTGTTAGGGTAGCTCAGGCTGCTCTTAGTTCTGCTGCTATAGGCTTAGACTGCTGGGAGACTCATCATGATACACTGACCTCTTCTCTGCTCCTCCTCCTGTCTGATCTCTTCTCTGCTCCTCCTCTTCTCTGCCCTTCTCTCTCCTAATCTTCTCCTCTATGTACGCCCCAGCAAATACATGTTACTGACTTGACTTCTTCCCCGGAGTCTCTGTGCTTTATCGCCTCACAGGTTTTCCCTGGATCATCTCTGGACCTGCTGCCGTAGTCCTGCCTCTCTCCTGCCTTCATTGTCATCACTCACTTATCCAAATAGTTGTGAAAGTGTTTATTATATAGTTATATTGATGGTAGTGGGTTCTATCATATGTAGTAAAAGTTACAGTAATAGTATATCAACTGTTACAGTTTTTCCCAATTGCTAAAACACAGAAGCCAATTCTCTAAACCAAATGACCAGTCCTCTAAACACATTTAGTGAAAGTAGCCCCCGTTTGCCAAAACCATAAACACATTTCACATGAAGACACAATTCACAAAACACATCCTCCTTTTTTCATGAATCTAAACACATTTTGTCTTGCTAAAACACAAGTTGCAAAAACACTCTACTCAAATTCTCAAATTAAAGCTCATGTGATGCAAAATACTTGCCACAGTCAGCAAAATTTGAACACAATGAACACACCTGGCTTCATTCATTAAACCCAACGACTCAAAATTGAAGACACTTGTTGCAAATGATGTGATTACACCTATAAAAGCCAGTTCAGAGTGCACAGTTTACTGAAGGTTCAAACAAACACAATGGACAGAGGCAGAGGAAGAGGAGTGCAATGCAATGACGTGATGCCGCATAATATATATGTGTGGGATAAACACTGTAAATAAACAAGAAAAGCACTCGGAGAGCGCAGACCTCCACCAAGACAGATCTAACACCCCCCCATGTTTGTTTGTTAACAAGATAACTCAAAAAGTTATGGATGGATTTTCATGAAATTTTCAGGAAATGATGATACTGGCACAAGGAAGAAATGATTACATTTTGGTGGTGATCAGGGGTGGGGGGGTCCACAGGGGGGCCCCACTGATCGGCCTTGGTGGAGGTCTGCGCTGTCTTTTCTAGAAAAGCACTCGGAGAGCAAACAAATAAACAAACACGCATGCACGCACACAAAGCAAAGCGATCACAATTTTTACCTCCGCCTGTAGGTAAAAAGATCACACCCTGAACATTGTTTTCAATGAGTATTGTTGTGTGTACTGGATCCTCTATAGTGTTTGCATAGAGTTGTGATACAGTACAGTAGTGTACATAATGTATTTTCTGTAGATTTACATGCTGTTCATATGAAACACACATCTATGAAGGCCCAATACTTTACAGTGATATATTCTGAGAACAGATGCTGTAAGGTTTCTAAAAAAAAATGCTTTGGCAGTTGTGGAAAAAAAGAACATTCTCACACACTGAACATTGTGTTTTCAGTTGTTTTTTTGTAGTGTATAATGATGTGTATAGTGTTTAAATTTTTGCAGGTTTTGAGCAGCTGTTTTGGAGTGAAAGTTTGAATTTTGAAGAGAGAAGGTGTAGTTTTGTTTATGTAGCTTTAGAAAAGTGTGCTGTGTTTAGAGTTTTGGAAAAATGGAGGAAAATTTTGTGAAATGTGTTTTAGCAGTTGAGAAGAACTGTAATACTTGTACTTGCAGTAGTAGTACTAACAGTTATGGACATTTGTTCTAGTTACTGGTAATTTTATTAGCACCGGCTGATCTACTTTTTAACAGTTCAAGTTCAGTTTGCTGTGCATCCATTGCAGAGTCTCACCCCCCACCCCCACCCACGCCCAAGCTCTCTCTCTTTCTCTCTTTTTATCTTCCTTTACCCTTTCTCTTTACCCCCAACTGGTCAAGGCAGACAATCATCCTCCAGGAGGTAGGGTCTGCTCGAGCTTTCTGCCTGTTAAAAGGAAGTTTTTCATCACCACTGTCACCAGCCACACGTGTTTGCTCCTGGAGGATTCTGTAAATTGGCTTGAGAGTCTGGTTTCAACCAGCTCTACATGTAAAGTGTCATGAAATAACTTTTGTTATGATTTGGCACTATACAAATAAAATTTGACTGAATTTGATTGATTGATACAAAGATGCTTTTTGTAGAGCAAGGCAAACACTGGCTTCGTATTTGGTCTGAAAACATTATGAATGTCTTTGCACAAAATACAGCCATCTTCTTGTTTCTACGACGACTCCAAAACTTTGTCTGTCATTAATGTTTTCAGAACAAGTTGTTTTCTTTTTTTTGCCAGAGTTGCTTAACCAGAGTGTAGCTCAATGCTCACAAAAAAAAACAACAACATTTTAACAGATCACACTGTAACCTTCAGGTGGATAATGAAGATGAGGATGATGACAGAACAGAGGAAGAATGAGAGACAGACTGGAAACAGAGAGGACATTCAGGTCTTCAGGAGCTGCAGAGTGGACAAAGCCTGGACATGAAACTCCAGGTTCATCTCACGGAGTTGATCAGATCTCCTTCAGTTCCAGGAAGGAAACAAGAAATAAAGCAACCACAAATCATCGTCACCACTTGACCAATCAGTTATGTCTTGTGTTACGTAAGTGCAAGTGATTTTAGCAGATGCATGTCGGATGCATATGAAAAATATGTACATAGTGTGCAAAGACTTTAAGAGCTGAAGAAACACTAATCAGGTGACCTTGGCTAAAGGCTTCACATTCCTTGCTTGTGACCTGGAAATCAGTCAACCCAGAAAGCCAACTTTTTGCATGTCTCTGTTGCTACGACTGAGGATATACAGGTGTCTCCTTTTCAGATATTATTTCGGGCAACTGAACCCGTGATGTGTATATGAGATGTGACATTATTCAAACCAGAGGCAGGAGTTAAATGTAAAAGTTCTCCTCATGTGAAGACTGTATTGGTGTTATTTATTTATTAGCTATTTAGCCGACCTTTATTTAACCAGGTAAGTAAATTGAGAACCAATTCTCATTTATTCTCATCATGACCTGGCCAAGAGGCAGCATAAAAACAGGGCAAACAAAAAACAAAAAGGGATACATCCACGACAAACATTATTAAACCATTCATAACAGTTACATGTATAAATTTAAATGGCTTAAAACAGATGCAACAGTCACAATATATTGTCATCACTAATTTTTTAAAAGAAGAGAGTGGAATGAATGAACTTAGTTTTAGTGTCTGGGAGAGAGGAACTAGATAGACAATAGTATCATCAGCATACAGATTGATGTAAGAGTTACCAGTGGCATGAGTTAAATTGTTGATCTAAAAGCTATTTAAAATTATGCTTAATGGCAGAATTCAACAAGAGCTACTCCACACCAGTGACTGACTGGCTGACTGACTGTCAGACAGACAGACAGGAAAACGGGAAGTTTGTAGCGAGTTCGTAGAAAATCTTGCACAAATTATCCACTTGGCTACGACCTTAGGAACGGTCTCGATTTTTATAAGACTGCCTTGAGAAGGTCGTACAAGATGGTCCATAAATCATTCGCCCGGTGTTCATAGCCATTCATAACGACATTTGCGACTGAGCCTTAAGAGGAGAAGTCAGTGAGGTACAAACTGGGAAATAGAAGCGGTCATTCATACCTGAGGAACAACTCCGAAGGCCTTCCTCCAAGTGTGCAGGGACACAGAGCTCCAGGAGACACCATCAATGGATATTTCTCCATCAGTGGAGGCTAGACGCAGCAGAGCCGACAGCAGGGTGCTCTTCCCTGATCCAGTCCGGCCAAGCAGACCCACCTGGACAGACAGAAACCACCACACACATGCTTTAGTCTTCAGACGACAACACAGATACCTACTCAAAAGAGATATAGATTCCATGTGCACTACTTTTTTTTGTATAGTTTAACTTGCTGGGTGGCTGTGTGATACAATGATAAAGAAGAGAAAATTATTATGCATAATTATGTACGTATTTCATTGTGTAATTAGCTTTTTTACCTCATGAGGATTAAACTGAGACATACATTTTATATGTATTTATTTTAGTTCATTAATGTTCTAATTACCTTACTTGTATATTACTATTATATACATTTTTACTTTATACATTTTGTATCCTCTTTAATGGAAAAAATAAGTAAAACAGGAGAAATAATAAAATATGATTAAGTTCATTGTAATTCTATTGTAATTTAAAAGCTTAGAGCAGGGGACATATTTTTATTTTATGTGGGCTGTGGATGGTTCAAAACTAAAACAAAGAAAAAAATTTGCAGTTTTCATTATTCACAGGTTATTATGATAGTAATTTACTGGTCTGACCCATTTTAGATTCAATTGACCTTAAATGATTTTAACATCCTTGATTGTTAATATCTTCAGGGTAATTTTTGCATTTCACAAATTCATCCCACAGGCCGGATTGGACCCTTTGGTGGGCCAGTTTTGGCCCCCGGGCCACATTTTTGACACCTGTGCCCTATAGCATTAATGGAAGTTGAATATAAACATGGACATTGTGCATCTTTTGGTACTTGTCTCTATCATTCATTTCTGAGATATGGCAAAAGTGTAATTTCTTTGGGACCTCAAGGAAATTGAATAAGCTGTATTCCATTAACTCACAATTCCATGAAAAAAACATTTACAACACACACTTGCCATTTGGAATGCCTCTGAGGGGTCCCCTCCTGGAAGAACCACATCAGACACCTGAGTACTTGATTGCAGGTGAAGTGTGGATACCATTATAATCGTATCATTTTTGCTTATCGCAGATCCTAGTCCATATACGGACTTTGACTGTCCACATGTCAAAGTGTCCTTGGGCAAAACACTGAACCCTAAATTGCTCTCAGTAGGGCCTTTCAGCGCCTTGCATGGCACCAGCCGCTACTGGTGTATGTGTGTGTGTGAATGGGTGAATGTGAGGCTTTGAAGGTGAAGAAAAGCGCTGTATAAGTGCAGTTCATTTACCATTTGATTTCCTTGTTGCTGCTGATTCTGAGCTATTATTGTTTTGCAATAGCTTATCCAAATAGTGCCATATAGTGACAAAGTACTGAAAAGCACTACAGGATACAATAAAGACAATATGAACTGACACAAATATGGGACAAATTCTCTTTTACGTACTGAAAAGTACTCGGGTATGGTGTCCACCAACTAGAGACTATACTTGGACAAACTATTAACAAAAGCACCCGAAACTTTGGTGTGGCTGTGGCTCAGGAGGTAGAGTCTAAAAACCGAAGGGTTGGCAGTTAGAATCCCGCTCTGTCCTAGTCATGTCCATTGTGTCCTTGGGTAAGACACTTCACCCACCTTGCCTCCAGTCTGCTGCTGGTGGTGTGTGAGTGAATGAATAATGGATCCATTGGGCGTGGATCCATTGGACGCAATTTGAGTAATAGAAAATAGCAATATAGCTATATAAATGTAATTCATTATTATTATTATTATTATTATTATTATTATTATTTGAAACTTTGAAACCAACTGCACTATATCACTACAGAAAGAGCATAGACTCTACCTCTCTCATCTCATCAATCAACCCTCAATAACAGCAAGAACTTTCCTTAGAAAAATGAAGTCTAGATAATTATGAAATACCACTCAAAAACTTGACAAAATTGTCGAATCTCAGAAAGTAATGGAGATAGAGATATAAAACTGGTACCAAAAGATGCTCAATAGCCACATTTATATGCAACTTTCATTGACACTATAATCCTAAATGCAGTTATTTTAAATTTATTTGAGAAAAACAGTTTTCTTCTGCCAGGGCATTATGGACACCGCTAGGACATAACTTAAGAGGCTTAGTGGACCCAGTAGATATTATTCAATCAAGCTAATATTCCATAGATTTTTTAAAATTGGTATTATCACATTTTAAAATTGAGTACAAGTTGAATTTCTGACACTGGGGCAAAGGATGCACCCTATTACTCACCTAGTTTAAACACTATATCCAGGAATTGATGAGTGTTTTCTGCAGCTTTCTATAAAGGTTTCTACAAACCTTGTTAAAAGGCAAATCTAATCAAGACTAACTGAAATATACTGACTGAAATTGGACTTTTCAAGGACCTGTGGAGACCCTGTAATAAAAACACAAGTGTAAGCAGAACAGACGCGTAAAAGATGAAGCTGATTCAGTCTCAGTTTGTGGTTATTAACTACAGAACGGCAAGTTTTTATTTACAGTGATACTGTTACTGATGATGAAGTCTTGAGTAATCAACAGTTTATTGTTCAAAAATAAAGTTGAGTTTGAGCAAAACCTGTTTTTATCATCACACTCTCTAACATTTCATCATGTCTTGACCTTACTATCCCTTTACCCATCACTTTTGAACCAACACCCTCCAGTCTCCCTTCTCTCATCATGCCTTTGGACCTATATTCTGTAGCCTCCCTTTTCCCATCATGCCTGTGGACTTACGGTCTGCCCGCCCTCTACAGAGAAGGAGATGTCACTAAGCACAGCGCGTCCGGCCTCTGTGTATTTGACCGTGAGGCCCTGGACGTCCATCTGTCCACGGTTTGGCCAACAGTCGTGTGCATGAGGGTTGTCAATGATGAGGTCGGGGCCTCCTTTACCACTGCTTTTCCCTGGAAGAGGCTCCTCCGATGGCAGGTCAATGAATTTAAAAACCCGGTCCACCGAACGCATCTGAAGAGAGAGGATGGAGGAATCAGTTGGCCCTTGTTTAGACTTTCACCACAATGATATCAGCTGATAACAGAAGACACTGATCATTATAATGATAAATATCAAATCTTTCTCGTCTAAAGGCTGATTTTTGGTCCTGAGGTGAAATTAACAAAACAAACCTAAAAGCCTGATAGTTATCATTCTAACAGTTATCATGTTATTCGAACTGATATTCTATTGTCCAGCCCTGATTCCATGGTTGGACAGATTAGTGGCAAACATTTGTTGATTCCTGTTGGTGTAAAACTGTTCTGGCTAAAAAATAAACATAGATTTCATATCCAGCCATAATAGTAGACTTATCTATGTATAAAATAAATGGACGAAAACATAACTAGTTCCTTCCTAGCTTAATTTATTTTAATTAATTTGATAGACACAAAATAGACACTGGGTTATTTTAGTTTTTTTGGAAAGCCAAGTTTCTATATTTTTCTCAGTTGATGAATATATTATTTTCCATCTAATTTTCATTTAATTATCACATTGGTACTTACAGACATGGTAAAATACACCCTACGTTACAAAAAGAAATATTTAGAAAACAATATTCTTGTTTTTGGATTTCTTCTAATCCAATCCAAATATTAATATTAATAGATGGAACTTTAAGACAAGATAAAACCAGATATTTATAGTGTATGGAAGTGTTCTATCTTAGTTTTGTAACACTCTACTATTTGCTGCTCTCTTCCAAAAATAGATTTTAATTTCTTTGAGGATTTACCCAATTAAGTGTATAAAAAGTGGAAATTATTTCGCACGTGATCGTGATAAATTAAAACAGGCAGTGAAACAAAACAGAAATAATGTTTTTAATCATTATTTTTCCATGATTTACCACTATTTGTCAGCTGTTCTTTTAATCACTTTATCTCATTTTCTACTACTTTTCTTCTCCTGTGAATTCACTGGAAAACTATTTGTACAACAAAATATTATTAATTATATAAATAGATAGCTATAACTATACTTGTAAAATAAAACTATTATTAAACAACTACATTTCAGTAGAGTAGTAGCGCTATTAATGACTTCTGTCATAAAAGCTCATCAAAAACTCTAACTTGACTTGGCAAATGTGTCCTGATGTAAGCTAAAATCCTCCATCCATGATGCTGCTAATGAAAACTTGGTGAGGGTGTGGTTCTCTCATACTAGTCCGTCTACAGTAATGCTGGTGATCACAGCCCACTGGAAAGTCCCCAGGATCAGCATTGCCAGAGCCACAATGATCCCGATCTCCCCTGGTTTGTCCTCTGTAAAACATGACCACACACACCACCAGCGTCAACCAATGGCAGGTATTATGGCACTATTTGACATTAATGGGCTGTGAAATAACCCTTTTATCTGCTCAAACACAAACACACACAAAGTTTGACTCCTTGTGTGTGTGTGCACTTGCTTCCCGTTGATTTAATTGGACAAAACAGACGCTTCCTCTCATACTCGTTTTCACAGACACTCTGCTCTGTTATGATCTGTAATCTGACCTCACTCTGCAGCTCACAGATAAGACTGAAGCTTCTTCACTTCACAGGCTGGAGGAAATAATAAGACATTTACCAACTCTCTGGAATTCAACATGTTCCTTAACTACATTTTCAGCTGTAAAAGGACTGCAGATCACATTCCAACTCCAAATATCTTCCAAATACAAAAGTGATAACGTAGTTGACTCATATCATACCATATCTACGACCATTAGCTTGAGCAAAGCATTTTTATGAACATCCATCAGCCCTTATCTGACTGTCTTTACACTTACGGTTGGTTCCCACAGCAATGAAGGCAGCAGCAGTGAAGAACAAGACAAAGATCATGTCACATCTGAAAAGGAACCACCTCAACGTGGCCAGATAGTGGAACCAGGCAGCAGTGTGAGTGTTGAGGGCTTTGTGGAAGAGCATTTCAAAGTAGGTCTGACGCCCGAATGCCCGAATTGTCCATAAACCCTTCAGTGAGATTATGAGGTGGGAGAAGATTGGGCTACGAGCTGCAGGAAAGGAGATGAGATGTGCATCAATACATGACCTTCTAAAAGGCACAAGATTCATCTGTAAATAACAGTTTCTGTAATATATTTAGATGTGTATTCATGTTTACTTGATTTTTAACTATCATACTGCATCTGCTTGTGGCGGATAATAATAGGCAAATATACAAATACTTATTAAAATATATATATCAAAAAAAAAATCTATAGCATCAATACACAAACCCAATGAAAGTGCAACAAAAGACTAAAGTAAAGCAAGAAAGACATCACATCATAATAAACAGTAAAAGTGATACCCAATTACAGCAATACAAGCAATAAAAGGAGGAAGGAAGCTAAAATCCATACAGGTGATATTAATGAATAAGTGATAAATACGAAAAAAAAACAAATAAAATAATTGGAATACAAAGTGCTACAAAGCGCTAACATAGAGTGCATAATAAAAATCAAAATAAAATAGGAATATGAGTGCTAAAATCACATAAAAGCTAGCTTATAAACATATATTAAGAAGTGATTTAACAGAGGTTACTGAGTCTGCACGTCTTCTCTAACGGGCAGGTTGTTCCACAGTCAAGGTGCTCTGACACCAAAGGCCTGGTCACCTTTGGATCTGACAAAAAGGGTTGCACCTGAGGATCTAAGATCACAAAGTGACTCATATTCAATTCTCTTACATAACTAGAAGCCAGACTCAGACATGCTTTAAAAGCAATCAGTAAAATCTTAACATCAGTTCAACTATTGAGAGCCAAAGCAGGGAAGTTAATAGATGGGTAACGTGATGTCTGTTAAAACCAGTTGAAAGCCTGGCATTTTGGACCAGCTGGAGTCCAGAGGAGGATTTTTGACTTATGCCAGAGAGGAGTGAGTTATAGAAATCTAGGAGAATGTGGAGAAGATGAGTGCATGAATTTTTCAAGAATGGGGTATGGTATTATGAATTTGATTTTGGACATGGATCTTAGATGGACAGGACTGGATGGTTTCACGGATGTGTGTCTGGACTAAGGTGAGAGTGCCCATCAGAGTGGTAAGGTTTGGTGGACCAAATAGTATATCTTCTGATTTTGAGTTGTTTAGTTGGGAAAGTCATGTGGCATCCTTTTTTTAATATCATATAGACAGTTAAAAACAGCAGCCAGGCTTACTGGGTCAGCCAGTTATCTGTGTTGCCTGCACAGCATTGACAGGACACATTATGTTGAATCATAATTTTTTCTGAGGAGGTATTTACATGACTCATTTTACAAAAACACTTCACACTGATTATATTCAAAGTTCACAATTCATATATTTTAACACAAACGTTTGATGTCTATTAAAGTGGTAAAGTATTCAAAATCCAATTAAAACCAGTGTCTTTTTCCTGTGAAAAATATGGCCTATATCTGTTAAAAAGAGGAATCATAAAGCTGCAAAAGTACTTTTTACTTGGACAGAGAAATTTGAGTAAGTTAATCCATAGATGCATTCATGTACACTATGTTCTACACTAAATTGTATATTTCCTTTGTTTGAAATAGCACTGTTGACAGATGTTAATAGGTTATGCTACTAGAGTGTGCATTTGTGCCAGAAAATAAGAGTCAAGATTACCCGAAAACTCCACCGTTCAATTCTTAACAACAGGCATAAATATGAGGTTTTCATATTTACATGAAAGAAGATTCATAAGTAAAAAATGTTTGACATAAATTAATGCAAGCGAAAACAGCTTTATAGCCAAAATCTGACCCTGTATTTTGGTGTAAGCACAGTAAACCAAGTGACATTTCAAATCAATTCAATTGGCAAGTGACATTTTAGTTTTTGTTCTTATTTCAAAGTTTGAGGTGTGCTAGGCTTTTTATTTCCATTTAGTGCTCTCCTGGTCCTTGAGTACTTTTTCTGTTGTCATAATGCAAATGTTTTTGAGTTGAGTCACTTTGCCTTAACCCTTTGTATGAACTTGTGCTTCTGAGAAATAAAACAAAAGGTATAATCATGACGCCACTTCAGTGACTAATTCACATGTCTCCACAGCATCATGCCTGGTTTATGACAACAACAGGATGTGGTCTGAGGAAATCCCAGCTGGAATCATCGGTCCGACCCCAACATGCTCTGGAAAGACCTTGCCGTCATCACCAGATCTCGCATTCAGTGACAGAAAAAATTCAAAACACAGCGAGGCTTCGTCAGCAGTTGAGTGACCTATTTTCCATCCTCTGACTGGAAAAAGGATGTTTAGATGAATTTATAGCATCTATACCTAGATGAATGCATTAGTTTTTAAGAATGGCAAAACATCAAAAACATAATGACAATGAATAACCATTTCTTAATATTCAACAGTAGTGAATGGAACCAGCAGAAAAAAATACTTGTTTCTTAATTTTCTGAAAACTTGGTTAAAATTTGCATTATAATTAAATGGAGGCCTAACTTTTGACGCGCATATGTCTCAATTATTTTTTCTTCCGTCATTCCAAAAATGTTCACATGAAGGTGAAAAATAGGTTCTCTGCATCTTGTTTCATCATTTCGATGTCTCCTAACCACTTCCATGTGTGCACAATTGCGCATCCAAACCGTTTGCACCTCCTTTTGAGACGTGTTAAATATAGATGCAGTTTCTATGTGCAAAATTGCTTTTGGGATTGATAAATCACTTTGCGTGTGCTAATTAATATATATACATTTTCTCCTCCCAGCACACGCACAATTGTGTGTAAACGCCCCATACTGCATATTCATTTTGCCATATGTACTAACTGGATGCAGACGTGCTATTTTGCACCGTTGAAAGACGCAACCCTTATTGCACACTGTTAGTACATCAGTTTGTACATTTTTTTGCATGTGCTATGAGTTTGCACACGTTTTAATACATGGAAACTTTTAATAGATCCGGCCCTAAGAGTGCAGAAGATGTGCATACAGAGCCTATTCCAAGTTTTTAGTTCCTTTAGAACAAAGGAAGAACAGTCATAATTCCCATTTCCTTGATGTTTTCTACATTTAATATCTGAGAGAAATGCAAGTACTCTAGAGTTTCATAAACTTACTGATTTTGATTGATCTATAACTTTGTAGTATTGATGAAAAGGAAGTACTTAGACATGTACTATGACTTTTACTTTTGAGATTAATGCAGGAATGTCTGTGATTCTGTGCTGATGTATTGGGTGTGATATTATATGTGCTGCTTTTGCATGTTTGGATTATATGCACCGTCTCTGTATGATTGTACTGATGCTTTCTTGTTCTCTTTTATCTTTTTATCTTTATTGATTTATCTTGTCACTTAGGTTTCTTAACTCTCTCTTTTTTATTAATGTGCTGTAATATATTGTTTTTTTAGGGAGCCTATTGTCATCAGGCCAGGGACTACAGCAGGATACTAGCCATGTTGGCTAAAGCTGCCCCTTTTTGCTGTTATTGATACGGTTAATTAATTGGGATTGTCCACGAGACCATAAACTAATAAATGAAAATGAAATTAAATGGATTATTGCATGTGCTCCCTTGCCTTATGACTGATGATGTTTGTTAAGTTCCAAAAATTAAAATTTACCTTTGTTACTTTTACATGACCATAGTTGAAATCATTTGATCATATTTCTGATGAGGTCTTTTTATGTCTATTAGTGACCAGGTCAGCTGAGGTACAATCAAACTATGTCAGACCTGAATCTAGATAGCTTCCATTCTGATAATGACACCTGTCACCAAAAACACTATCCAAGAACCACAGCTGCTGCCATTTGGACAGTTAAAAAAAACAAGATGAAGAGAGGCCTTGTGTTCATAAGACTGAGATAGTCGTGAAATTTTCATTGACTTTTGGTTTGTGATTGAAAATATTTCTTGGAATACATCAATTTGAGACACTGTGTATGGAGGTATACAGAAAGGCCACTGAATAGATCACTGAAGGAATGGGCATGTCAGCTTCTACATGGTATTGCATGAAAATAAAACAGAAAACCCCTCCAATTTTTTATATGTTGTAGTTGACACGTAAGGCCACATTTTTCATATGGTGTCAGAGGTAGGGCATGTCCCACAGTGTCAATTTCAAGGTTAAAATATAAATCAAAAGGTAATCCAACTCAAAAGTACCCAAATGTACAAAAGAATGCTAGATTTGGATTCCCTAAGGTCTCCCCTTTACAAAAATACCTTGCTTTTTAAAATCAGACCAGTGGTTGCTGAGTTACAAAAAAGGGAAAAATTTAAATTGCCATTTCTCGAAAATCCTTGGTCCGATAAAGTTAAAATTTAAAATTTTGGCTTTTCTGGCTATGAATTAACCATACACCAAATTTCATCAAAATCGGAGGACGTGGGATTTAACTCATTGGGTGAACTGAGATGGACTGACCCTGAAATTAAAATGAAAATTCCATGTCAATGCAAACAACATTTTAACAGCTTAGAACATTTATTCAACCATGTATAAATGTGCAAAAATAGTTTAGAAATAAACAATTAAATAATGAAAATAATAAAAATTTTGCTTTAACTATTCAAAGGATCAGTAATAATAAAAACATCTTAATATTACAAGGCAATTAGCCAGATTCAGATTTTACACTGGATAAGTTTGAATGATCTATACAAACACAACCACTGAACACAACTTACCTTCATATGACAAAACATTAATAATACATTTATGCTATAATATCATCACATTACAGGGCCTATCAGAAACCCCCTTTCAAAAGATAAAAATCGCATGGTATCGATTGACCAATGGCATTGCGCATTAGTGGACTTAGTATAGTACTGGAAGTTGAATTCCCGCTTGTTATTTAATTGATGTTTCACTTCATTTTTGTGATTAAATAGATGAATTTAGCCAAAATTAGGACATGACAAGGTAAGAGAACAATACACTGATGATTAACACAGCTTTGAACAAGCCGTGCACCATTTTTTTGGCCAGGTGGTTCCAGTTAGAATAATCTGAATGGAGTATTTTTTGATTAACATCTATAGGATATCCTATTATTATTTGTGTTTTTTGAGGATTCTTTGGACACATTTCCAGGGTCTCATCTACAGATCCTTGAAACAGAGGATCCCTATTTCTAGTCAGTTGGAGTAGAATAAATCCAAAGGAAAGTTCACATTATAGTCAGCAGGAAAAACACACCCAATGTGAAACATCATAAGAGAGTTTATGGATGTGGGTAAATATCAAAAGACAGGAACAAAAGATGCAAGGTGAATTCACACAGTAGAGCATCAACTATTTCTTATTGGTGTATGAGTGGCTGCATGTGAAGAGGAATATTAGTGGAACATTAGTTTTCATTTTCAGATTTTTAAGAATTTTGCCAACATATTTTTGAGTGATACAGTATATGTAGTTGTATATTACAGGAAATATTATAAAGGTATAAATGCACTAACCTTTCCATACACATTAGTACCATAATGTATTCTTTCAGAGGGTGGAGGTCCAGTCTGCACATTCACACCCAGATTAAAACCTCAAAAGCCCCACAAGTTTCAACACTGATGCTGCCTCAGCAGACACAGAGAATCTAACCATCACTGCTCAGTCTCCCATTGGACCAAAGCACCTGATGGCAGATTGATTTCCACAACACCTCCCCTTGCCTTAACGGAGTGTCAAAGGTTTAATGATGTCACGAAAAGTCAAAACAAAACTTGACTAAAAAAAATGTAAAATCCCATTTCTGCTGCTTCACATCACTTCCTCTCATCCCTTTGAGGCAGATCGTTTATCCGTCAACTCTTCCTCAGTCATGTTTTTGTGCTTCGGATGACCTTCAACCCCTCTGGGCAGAGACATCCACCAGTTCTGCTTGTTGTTGAATTGTGGAGGCCAATCACTTTCATACTGTTACTACTATGTTAGTGACATACATTCTTTGTCATTTGATTCTAATGCAAAAATAATATGAAAAGTGAGAAACAAAAAGGTCATTCCAGGGCATTGTATAATTGCAATAAAGAAAATATTGTTATATTTAGAGAACTACTTTGAACTAAAACTAAAATTTAGTTAAGAGTCAGATGCTTATAGAGAGCATTTCTTAGTATAAATGGGTTTGACAAGTACCACTTTATTCTATTAAAACTGTTCATAATATTCAGGTTCAAAGTTTTACCTTCTGTCACATTTTGCCTTACTTTTCTTTCTATTTCTCATGGCAGCTTCTCTCATTTTGTTGTCACTGTTAAATGGACAACTACATCTGCCTAAACAAAAACTCACAAATTCAGATTTGTTTTGTGGCTGTTTAACTGCATTTTTTCCTGTTTGACTAAAGGCAAAAATAAGTCTACAACACTGACTGACAAACTATACTGCTCCTATCCCCAATCTCACCTTCAGCCTCGAGTAATTTGAGCTGTTGTCCAGTTCGTAGAAAGTACTTCCTGAGAATGACGAAGATGACTGCCAATGGGATGGCAGCGATGAAGATGTACGGCCGCATGATGGACACAGTGAAGATGGCACCAGTGACTATTAACGTCAACTGGAAAGAGAAAGATTAGGTCTACATTAAACAGCAGCAAACATGAATGTGAAACATGATCTTATCAGGTATCTCAAGCTGAGGCTGAATCAAAACACCAAATAACAAGACTCATTTCAACATTTGTAGAATACAGGATACATAATCCTGTTTAGGGTTTTGGTTTAAAGCTTTATTCCTAAATAAATTACAGAGAGACCTCCATGACAGTAAGTGTTTCTTGGTTCAGTAATTATCTCAGTCTTTTTCTGCATTTTTAGTTGGTCTTGTGTCAATTAAACTAACTGTTCATTGTCTGATTTGCCAACATCATGACTGATTTAAGAAGCAAAAAAAAAATGCTCACTTGAAAATTACTTTCAGGCGCTTGTTTGCCAATTATTGATTGGGGTTTCTGAAGACCTCCTCATTCTCAGTTTACTGGCTACTAGTAAGAAAATAATAATAATGATGCATTGGATATACATAGTGCTTTTCCAGGAATGTGCGCTTTGTAAATTGGATCCATTATTCATGCACTCTCACATTCACACAGACATCTGTAGCCGTAGTTATGCTGGGCAGGCTGAAAAAAACATGGCTGCCAATCCGGTCTGGCCGGCAAAATGGCCCCTCCGACCACCACTAAACATTCGCACACATTTATACACCAATGTGAGTGACACTGGAGGAAAGGTAATGATAATTACAATTCTACTAATACTAATACTAATACTAATACTACTACTTCTAATCCATTCATCCATCTTCATCCGCTTATCCAGGTCCAGGTCGCAGGAGCATCAGCCTGAGCAGAGAAGTCTAGACTTCCCTGACCATACAGACTCACAGACCATAGGGTGGGAACGTAGATCGACTGGTAAATCAAGAGCTTTGCCTTTAGGCTCAGCTCCTTCTTCACCACAACAGACTGGTCAATCTCTCATTCTATCCTTCCCTTACTCATGAACAAGACTACTAGATAAACTCCTCCACTTGGGGCAGCAACTCTTCTTTAACCTAGACAGGGCAATCCACCCATTTCCAACTGAAGACCATGGCCTCGGACTTGGAGGTGCTGATCTTCATCCTGGCTGCTTCACACTCAGTTGCAAACCCTCCCAGTTCAAGCTGTAGGTCTCAACTTGATGAAGTCAACAAGACCACATCATCCACAAAAAGCAGAGATGCAACCCTGAGGTCCCCAAACTGGACCACCTCCTCTCTCTGGCTGCTCCTAGAAATTCTGTCCATAAAGATTATGAACAGAATCGGTGACAAAGGGCAGCCCTGGCAGAGTCCAACCCACATCAGGAATGAATTCGACTTACTACCGGCAATGTGGACCAAGCTCTGGCTCCAGTCATACAAAGACCTAATGGCCTGAAGCAGCAGGTCATGGACCCCACATTTCCACAGTACCCCCAAAGGATATCCCAAGGGGCACGGTCAAATGCCTTCTCCAGACCCACAAAACACATGTGGATTGGATGAGTAAACTCTCATGAACCCTCTAGGACCCTGTGAAGGGTAAAGAGCTGGTCCAGTTTTCCACAACCAAGTTGAAAACTGCATTGCTCCTCCTGAATCTGGCGTTCAACTATCGGTCAGATTAGGGCCAGGATCCACCACAACTAGCAGCCAGCCACCAGGCCAGGCCAGGATCCACCACCACTAGCAGCCAGCCACCAGGCCAGGCCAGGATCCACCACCACTAGCAGCCAGCCACCAGGCCAGGCCAGGATCCACCACCACTAGCAGCCAGCCACCAGGCCAGGCCAGGATCCACCACCATTAGCAGCCAGCTACCAGGCCAGGCCAGGAACCACCACCACCAGCTAACACAGGAGACATGGCAACTAAGAAGCTTGCAGAAGAAATGGAAGAAGTCAAGAAGTCTTTGAACTTTATGTCTGAGGAATTAAGCAAGGTGGTAAAACAACAGACGGGACTACTGGATTTAATTGAGGAAATGCGGAAATTGAAGGCGGTGATCAGGGAAAAAAACAAGACAATAGATGAACTGGAAAGAAGAGTAGAAGATTTGGAGCAGTGCACAAGGATGGATGATCTAATGATAACAGGACTAAAGACAAACCATCGCACTTATGCAAGCATCACAGCAAGTGACAAGCACGGTGAGGATGCATCAAACACTGAATTACACTCACTGGAGGAACAAGTTATTAAGTTCTTCAATAGCAAAGATATTCCTTTAGACCATAAAGATATAGCTGTTTGTCACATCTTACCCCAAAAACTGAGTAAGAGGCCAAACATTATTATTCATTTGGTGAGTAGAAAAAAGAAGATTTAAGTTCTTAAGCATGCAAAAAAAACTTAAGGGTACAGGGGTGTACATAAATGAAAATTTAACAAAGAGAAAAGCTGCAATTGCAAGACAAGCAAGAATCTTGAAAAAGGGAAAAAAAAAATCCAAGACACTTGGATAAGAAATTGTAAGGTAATGATAAGACTAAATGGTACTCCTGAACAGGTGAAAGTTATAGTTATTAGAGACATGACTGAGCTTGATCAATAGAAATGAAAATGAACAACAAAGTAGAGAGGTAGACCAGTGGAGATATGTCATATCTGAATTCTGTTGAGATGGAGCTATGAGGTCAATTTTTGTTGGGGATTGAAATATGAGAATGTGTGAATACAATGAATTTAAGTCTTTTGACTTTCAAGATCACAAACCCTATGTTCTAGAGAATGATATTGATCCAGAGACCCACTTCTACCAGAACATTAATATAACATGTGAATATTATTCAGAAGACAAGTATAAGTCTAAAATTAAGGGTTTTTTGGTGATTCATTTTAATAGCAGGAGTCTTTATAGTAATTTTGATAAAATTAAAGACTATTTGCAACAATTTCAGCATAAATTTAGTGTAATAGCAATTTCAGAGACTTGGCTGAGTGATGAGAAAGGGTTACACGATTAATTAGAAGGATATGAAATGTTTTGGCAAAACAGAGCCAATAACAGAGGAGGGGGTGTGGCCCTATTTGTATTAAATGATTTGAAATGTAAAATAAATGGTGATTTGACAATTGCTATAGACAATCTGATGGAATGTGTAACGGTTGAAATTAAGATGGAAAAATACAAAAACATATTTCTTAGTTGTATTTACAGGACACCGGGGTCATGCATTGAGAAATTTAATACGGAGATTACTGATTTATATGAAAAATATTGTGATAAGGTGATTTTGGTCTGTGGTGACTTTAACATTGATTTGTTGAAATGCAATGAACATGTAAAAATGGCAGGATTTGTAAATACTATGTTTAGTTTGAGTTTTCATCCAGTAATTACAAAACCAAGTAGAATCACATTGGAAAGCGCAACATTGATTGATAATATTTTTACAAATATTATTGATGGTGAGATAAAGAGTGGTCTATTTCTGACTGATATAAGTGACCATTTGCCAGTTTTTGTAGAACTGGAAATGAACAACAAATTATCTTTAACCAACTAAAAGCAAAAACCTTGTTTGGTTAGAACAAAGTCACCAGAAGCAATTATGGCTTTAAAGGAGGAACTAATAAATTATGACTGGCATGAAGTCTATGTAGATGATGTTAACGACTCATACAATGCTTTCTTAGGCATATTCCTGACATTGTACAACAGACATTGTCCTGTGAAAGAGTATAGACAAATTTTTTAAAAGAATAAGAAACCATGGTTAACTAAGGGATTGGAAAAGGCTTGTAAGAAGAAAAACAGGCTTCATAGGGAATTTCTGAAGCACAGAACGAAAGAAAAAGAGAATAAATAATAAGATACAAAAATAGATTGATAGCAATCATTAGAACACATAAAAATGCCTATTATGATCAGTTGTTAGAAAAACATAAAAATGATACTAAAGGTACTTGGAGAGTGTTAAATGATATGATTAAAAAATGTAATAAAAAGGATTTTCCTTCATATGCTGTTAACTCGGTGCCAGACAGTTAAGGGGCTAATAAGCCTTAAAAGTGCCACAGAATTTGGCATTCATAAATTCATTCATAAAATTTCCCAATCAGAAAACGAAACGCGAGCTCTTCCTTGGTCAAAAACCGCTCGGTAACATCCGACCGATTGCTAATTAGATTCAAAACGCACCGGACACAGCCGATTCATTATTGATCATAATTTGCATAATTTATTCGGTCGCGTGACCTCAAATTCCCGTCTGATTGGTCTCAAAAGGGGGACACAGAAAGAACGTCATCGAAATGTGAGAAAGAAATGGGGGTGGATGGTTTGTTTGTACACAAATATGGCGTGTTCTCCAAAGCCGATCTGATCGGCCCGTGGCACTTTAAAGGTTGTATTCATAAAGCCGATTTAATCGGCCCATGGCACTGAAAGAGTTAAAACTGGTGACACTGTGATGGAAAAAATTGGGGATATTGTGAACGTATTCAATGATTTTTTTGTTAATGTTGGTCCAAATTTGGCAAAAGACATTACCCAGTGAGAAAAGGATGATAAAAACTTTGATTTTGCTAAGGAAAAAAATAATTCAGTGTTTCTTAGTGGAGTTTGTGAAAGTGATGTGTTGGAAGTGGTCAGGAAGTTTAAGAATAAAAAATCTACTGATAGAAATTCCATTGATATGTCACTCATAAAACAAGTGATAAACAGTATTCTTCAACCATTCACTTATGTATGCAACAAATCATTTCAAACAGGCACTTTTCCAGAAAATATGAAAATAGCTAAAGTGATTCCAGTTTATAAAAGTGGTGATAAGCATATTGTGTCTAATTATAGACCAGTGTCATTGTTATCACAATTTTCCAAAATTCTTGAGAAACTGTTTGTAAAGAGGTTGGATGACTACGTTGATAAATATGGGATAGTAAATGATCATCAGTACGGGTTTAGGAGAAATCGATCAACATCTCTAGCAGTAATGGAATTTGCAGAAAATATAGCAACAGTGGTGGATCAGAAACAACATACTGTTGGTGTTTTTATTGACTTACGGAAAACATTTGACACAATTGATCACTCAATATTACTCCGGAAATGTGAAACGTATGGTATAAGAGGTGTGGCACAAAACTGGTTAAAAAGTTATTTACAAAATAGGTTCCAGTATGTAACAATTGGAAATACAAATTCACAACTTAGAAAAGTAACATGTGGGGTCCCACAAGGTTCAGTTCTGGGACCTAAGTTATTTATACTCTATTTAAATGATATTTTTATGGCATCTAGTGAGTTAAAATTTACAATATTTGCAGATGATACTAATTTGCTTTATTCGGGAGCAAACATGAAACAAATATTAGAAACTGTGGAAAAGGAATTGATCAAGTTAAAAAAGTGGTTTGACGTAAATAAGTTATCACTTAATGAAGATAAAACAAAATTTATGGTTTTTGGTGGTGCTAGAGGAAATTATGATAAAAAACTGAAAATTAATGGAATTGAAATTGAAAGAGTGTATGAAACAAAATTTTGGGGAGTGATTATTGACCATAAACTCTTTTGGAAACCACAAATAGAATATATCAAATGTAAAATGTCTAAGACTGTTTCGATTCTTTATAAAACTCGAGATTTGTTAAACATAAAATGCTTGCATATATTGTATTGTTCACTTGTAATGCCATATAGGTCGTACTGTGTGGAAATATGGGGCAATGTGTATAAAACTAATATAGACCCGATAATTAAACTAAAAAAAAAAAAGCTATTAGAGTCATAAACAAAGCTGGTTATCTTCAATCAAGTAATCCACTTTTTGTAGAATCTGGTTTACCAAAATTTTTTGATATTGTATATTTAAAAACAATGGAATTTATCTTTCATGCTAAAAGTAAAAATCTTCCTGTTTGTATTCAGAAAATTTTTCAGTTAAGAGAAGGGAATTATAATTTAAGAGGGATGTTTGTGTTTGAAACAGGTAAAGTAAGAACAAATGTTAAATATCACTGTGTTTCTGTTATTGGTGTCAAATTATGGAACAAATTGAAGAATGAAGTGAAATTGTGTAGCTCGCTGTTGAGTTTCAAAAAAGGTTTAACTTGTCAAATTCTCAAGGGCTATGAAAGTAATATGATTTCAAAGTGACTTAAGAAACCGAATGTAGACTAATTTGTGTTAATGTTTGATCTGCTGTAACTTCAGGTGTGGAGTTGGAGAAAGGATGGGAATAGGAGAAGCAGAAATAAGCCTCTGGCTTCAGCTTCTTCCTTTTTCAGTTAATAATTGTGTTAATTTTATGTTTGTTTTTTAATATGTATGTGTTTTGTACATAAGTGAAATAAACATTCATTCATTCATTCATAGGCCTTCCCAGGGAGGCTGAGGACTGGGATCCCCCTATAGTTTAAAACATCCTCCTTGAGTCCCCCTTCTTAAAAAGGGGAACCGCCCCACCCCAGTTTACCAATTCAGAGGTACTGTCCCTGTCCTCCACACAATGTTGAAGAGGCATGTCAACCAAGACAGCCCCACAACATCCAGAGCTTTAAGGAACTTAGGATGGATTTCATCCACCCCAGACCTCGGCCACCAAAGAGTTGTCTAACTACCTTGGAGACCTCAGCCCTGGTAATGGACGAGCCCGCCCCTCAGTCCCAGGGCTCTGCTTCCGCCACAGAAGGCGTGAAGGCAGGGTTTAGGAGATCCTTGGAGTTTTCCTTCCACAGCCCAACGAAGTTCCCAGTTGAGGTCAGCAGAACTTCATCACCACTGTATCCAGTGTTTATGGAGCCCCACTTCCCCTGCCTGAGTCACCTGCCAGAACCTTTTCTGAGGCCAACCGGAAGTTAAGTTCCATGGCCTCACCAAACTCCTCCCATGGTCGAGTTTTGCCTCAGCGCCTGCCAAAGCCGCAGCCCTCTGAGCCTGCCAGTACCTGTTTGCTGCCTTAGAAGTCCCAAGAGCCAGCCAGACCCTATAGGACACCTTCTTCAGCTTGATGGCACCCCTTACCATGTCCACCAATGGGTTCAGGGACCACTGCCACAACAGGCACCAGCGACCTTGCGGCCACAACTCCACACGGCTACATTGGCAATGGAGGTGCTGAACATGGTTCATTCAGACTCTATTTCCCCAGCCTCCCTCAGGATGTGGTCGAAGCTCTGTCGGAGGTGGGAGCTGAAGATCTCCCAGACAGAGGGTTCTGCCAGGCATTCTCAGTACACCCTCACTGTACATTTGGGTCTGCCAGGTCTGACCGGCATCCTTCCCCACCATCGGATCCAACTCACCACCGGATGGTGATCAGTTGACACCTCAGCACCTGTCTTCACCCGAATAATAATAATAATAATAATAATAATAATAATAAAATAGCATTTATAAAGCATTTTTCATTTAAAAGAATCTCAAACTGATAGTGAAAAAGACAGTGTTGCCGAAAGACACAACAGCTGACTAGGACAGAGTGGGATTTGATCTGCCAACCCTCTGGTTACTGGATGATCTGCTCTACCTCCTGAGCCACAGTAGCCCTGAAATGAACTTTTTATTCATAATTTATCATATCAGTATGTTTAATGTTTGAAAATCCCAAGTTGTAATAATGACCATGCAGTGTAACTGTACACAAATCATTGTTTTCATGGAGGCCACAAAAAAGAAAACAATTGCCCGGCCTGATGTATATAACAATTTTTGTTTTGTTTTCAGGAGAAGAGAGAATAATAACCATACAATAAAGCCTTTGCTTTTCATTGGGCATGGGAACCTCTTAATAGAAATTTAGGTAAAACCCTAAATATTTTGTGTATGTAAATAGAGGCAAAGTTTGATTAGCAGCTCATCAGTTATTTGGCAAAACAAGTTTGTGTTTCTTGCAGAAGTCTCCCATCAACAAACTCATAAACTGAAATAAGTTTGATGAAAAAATATTGAATAGTATTCTAGTTCTGCTCCGGAAACAAAATGATGAAGCGGACAGACAGGCATGCTGATCACTACGTCCCCTGTATTACATGTCAGGGGGTAAGAGTTAGAATCAAATTGGATCTCAGGCATTCTTTCATCCTTCTTTTTTCTGCTTCTTTCAGACTTTCCTCATAAAACTGTAAGACTGGATAAATATAAGAACTAATGAAAACTTCAGAACTATAATAACTCTAACCTGTATGAGGTCAAACAGCACCAGGGGCAGCATGTCATCTATGGTGGCCATGTCCTTGGTGAATCTGTTCATAATCCGGCCTGGGGGAGGACAAACAAGGAACATTTTTTAAGAAGAAGTACATGTAAAAGGAAGAAGCTGTTGTACATCAGCGTGTGTGATGTTTGTTTTTGACCACACTATAGAAGTTAAATGAGCACCTGTCTTCATGGTGTTTAGCACAGCCATGGGGGCTCTGAGCACAGCACTCAGCATTTGTTCATGCAGCCTTTTGGACACGGTGAGCAGTGTGTGTACCAGAGGGAGGCCTCTGAAGAACCCCAAAGCCAGGACGCTCTCTGATGTGGCCACAAAGATGTAGATTATGTAGTAGGCACTGGTGGGTGTGACGATGACAGCCAGGTGGACAGGGGGTGACGATGCATTGACATGCTGCTCATTGATATAGTTTGGTGACGCAGGATTTGCACCATCCCTCCAGATTGTCCTGTAGGAGAAAGGTTTAGAATTAAGAATTAAAACTATCAGAAAATAGAAAATTCTATGGATTTATATATGGAATCCACAGAAACACATTCTGCATTCACTAAAGGAATAAAAACACCTCATCTCATTAATTACCGTTGTCTTCCATGTAATGCAAGGCACAAGGTACTATTGTTTGTCGTATTTATTATTGTTATTATTATTATTATGACTTATTACCACAAAACTTTGAAAAAAACAATGCAGCCCAGAGTGTTGGAAATAGACCCAAACATATTATTATCAGAATGTGCAGCCTGGTCTTGAAAGATGTGCTATGAATCATGTTAATGTTCCGATGCACGGATTTCATTAAAATTGTGAAAAAATGGTCAAATTTGTCCATCCAAAATGAATTGGGCCATTTTCAAATGCCTACCATTCCAACATCCTAAAATTATTCTGCCATATGAAAAATGTGTGGCCTGGCACAAAGAATGTATGTGTGACATATGGTAACGATATCATGTATGATTTTCACACAAAACGCGATCAACAAAACCACATACGCACACGGGGAACAGAATGCTGACAGCTGATTGGCTGAAACCGTCTGCACTCTAACTTGGACAGGGTTGGGGGGGTTTTCAGAGTATCTGCAAACAACTCTTCACAATTTTCATGTTTCTGGGAGTTCAGCAACAATTTATACATCAAATTGTTGGAAAAACTCTTTTCTTTCAAGACTATTTCATGTTAATCTTAAAACATTTTGTTTTTGATCTACAGGCCTCTAACCACACAGGGTGCCAATTTTTTTCTCATTCACTTCCATGTTAAGTTTGACAAACTACACGTTTCCACAATCACTGCTTATTCAACTCTGACTTTTTTCCACATATTATAAATCGATACATTGAACAATACTCACCACAAGTCTCACCTGCAAGAATTTTTTTAGATAGGATGTATGGTTATCGATTGACAGCAATTTGTTTAAGAGGTAGTTTCTTAGGGAATTTGATATGGACACCCATGTCTCCTCAGTTCAATATTTGAGACTCATAGTGTCACGAATAATACAGTTAACTCCAAACACCTACAAGCATGTCTATAAACAGGTTTTCATTGCCTGTGTATTTTGTCTTTTCATATCATGTGTGTAGAGGACCCCCCATCTCTCTCTGTCTCTCTCTCACACACACACACACACACACACACCCTCATATGCACACACACACACACACACACACACACACACACACCCTCATATGCACACACACACACACACACACATCTGTCTACTCTACACTGGTAGAGTTTTTGTGTAGTTTGGTTGCTTTCCCAATTTGCGACCCATGTCCATGACTTGTGACTTTTTTGTTTGGTTTTTGGGTAAATGTAACACAATGCATTATCTTTTCAAAAAAATTTCATGCAAATTACAAATTCTGCTGTTAATCATATGTGATTTGTACATGTAGATGTTGAAAAACATTGTGAATAACACAGCTGATCCATATTTTTTCTCTTTCCTGTTGTGCTGTTGCACAGTTATGGCAAACGTTTGTTGTACTAAATAAATTCTATGTACAAATGCAATGTGGAACAACATAACTTTCATCAAAATATATGCAGTAGGCACATGGGACTACATTTCCTTCAGGAAATGTGTGCATGTTTAGTATTAAACATACTATATATATGTAATGAGCAATACATTTTTGATATGTGTGTGTGTGTGTGTGTGTGTGTGTGTGTGTGTGTGTGTGTGTGTGTGTGTGTGTGTGGTGGGGGGTATAATTTATTACTGCTCTACTGCTCATCATGTAATATAGAATCTATTGAGAAAAGAGATTTTTCCATAAATTATGTTGTTGTGACTGACTGCATTGAATCAGAGAAAACCTTGGAGAAAAACTCACTTCTGCAATTGTCTATGTAATTGTGTTTGTCTTTATTTTTTTTCAAATGGTAAATCATTTTAATTGTTCTCTTTGATTATACTGAGACTAGCGAAGAGCACTGAAACATTTTTTAAGGATAAGCTTAAAATATATGAAATGTTTGTTCAAAAACTTGCTGAAAATGTGTATGCCAAAAATCTTAAGATACTCTGGTCATGTAATACTTAATAATCTAATGATGAGTTATATGAAAAATACAATAAATAAGCAATAATTTATGGCATTTCAGCTGATAGTAAATACCACACCTGCAGATAAAGACTAAAGCTGGTTCCACTTCCGCAGGGAAATGGCAGCATAGTGCTTAAGCTCAAGACTAAAAGCAAGAAATATACCCCATAAGCCAAGAAATTATAAGTGCCTTGGGTTGATTTAAAATTTCTAGGAAAGGGGAAAAGATGGCACCAAAGATGAAAAATAAAAATATGAATACGGGAACAGCTAGAAACACAGAAGTATCGCACCACGAGGAAACTAATGCTAGCGCCATGAAGGGGCAAGGAGAGGCTATCGAGGATGAGCCAGAGACCATGGCAATGATTCTAAGAGAACTGCGGGAATACAGAAAAGAACTTAGGGGGGAACTTGAAAAGACCAATTCAAGAATAGATGATGCAGAGGAAAGAATTGTGGAGAACGAGGATAAGCTGCAAGGCATGGAGGAGGCGCTAACGGAAATGCTAAATATACAAGAGAAGCTTCAGATGAAAATATCGGATCAAGAAAGCCGCTCAAGAAGAGAAAATATGAGAATTTGTGGCATTCCTGAGGGAGCAGAAGGCAGTCTGAAGACGATCACATTTATTGAGAAGCTGTTCAAAGAAAACCTTGGTATTCCCGCATTGAAAGATATGCAGATAGAGAGAGCTCACCGGGCGCTAGCTCCACAACCCCCAACTGAAGCACAACCAAAATCTATCCTGGTTAAATTTCTGAGCTACAGAATGATAGAAGAAGTAATTTGCCTGGCATGGCAAAAAAAAGGGTTTATGCTGGGCAACAATAAGATCAGTTTGGACCATGATTATGCTCCAGACATTTTATACAAACGCAAAGAATATGCAGAGACTCGACGTGTCCTGAAAGAAAAACAAATAAGGTTTCAAACTCTCTACCCAGCCCGTCTGAGAGTTTACTACAAAGAGGGAACAACAATTTATTATGAGACGGTCGAACAGGCGACAGCGGACATGGCGAGCCGGGGTCTACCGGTGAACGTGATCACACAGCCCACAACACTCATGGAGAGGATTCAGAGGGGAACATGGCACTCAGCACAGCCCAGGCGGACACCTGCAGCCGGGAGAACACCACTATACAGGCAAAAGCTGCAAGGATTCAGACATACACCAGTAGAGAATACAGGTTGAATATATTCTTTTTGATTAAAGTAATATACAGTCTGTGGCTCTAGCGGTTACTTATGAAAAGAAGAAATGAGCCACAATTAACATGATATAATTTAAGAGACTTTGGATGGGAATCGCAAAGGAGGAGTAGAGTGACTTAATGACTGACATTACCGATGAGGGCCTTCTAATCCCAGTCGGGGACAGAAGCTACCCCTCAAACCTGAGACAGGTCAGTAGATGGACCGTTTGGTTGGAAGTTTGGAGAGATGGAATCTTTTCTGTGTTCATATTGCTCATTAAGTTGATTTTGTTTTCTTGTTCTGCTAATTTGTGCTTGCAGTTTTTCTGGGTAACAACGTATATCAGTGCACTTATGCAAGGAGATCCAGTTAATATCATTTCATTTCATTTAATGTAAACAGGGTTTTGAATCCCATCAAGAGGAGTAAAATTCTGTCAAAATTAAAAAGGGAAAAGACACAGGTGGCCTTTCTTCAGGAAACTCATCTGAGTCAACATGAGAATGCAGAGTTACAATAGAGAGGCTTTAAGTATGTTTTTTCCTCCTCTTGTAAAGTAAGCCATAAGAGAGGAGTTGCTATACTGATTGTAAACTCACTCAATTATGAACATATATCAGAAGTGCAAGACGAGGAAGGCAGATTTATGAAGATTACTGGGAAAGTGGAGGGAATTGAAGTAACATTTCTAAGTGTCTATATCCCCCAAGGAAGCAACTGGAAATTTTATAAATGTATTTTTGATCAGATGGTAAACTCCCAAGGAGTGGTAATCTGTGGGGGAGATTTTAATATCAGACTTAACCCTAAACTGGATGTGTCTAGCAACTCAAATCAAGAAACAGCACTAACTAAAAAAGTGAACTCTCTAATAAAGGAGCTGGGTATATTGGATGTGTGGAGGGAGTTGCACCCTAATAGTAGAGATTATACATATTACTCTTGCCCTCATGTTGTTTACTCATGAGTAGACCATTTTTTTATGTTCAGTAATGACTGTTTCAGAATAAGAGATTGTAGTATTAAGACAATAGATCTTTCAGATCACAGCCCTGTTTTAATGTCTATAATTCTAGAAAGGAGGACAACAAAAACTTTGTGGAGATTAAATTCAGACATACTAAATGCCCCAAAAATAAAAGGAAAATTAAAGGGAGAAATTAAGGATTATCTCGAATTGAACGACACTGGTGAAGTACCCCAGCCAATCATATGGGATGCTCTAAAAGCTGTCAAGAGGGGTAACATCATTTTAATAACTTCCCACCAGAAAAAATTAAAGGGGCAAAGACTAGCAGATCTCCAGGGTAAACTAAAACAACTTCAACTGATTGATATTAATAAAAAAAAGCCCTTGGGTCATAGGGGAAATTTAAAAAATACAAAGAAAAAAAAAAAAAAAAAAAAAAAAAAAAAAAAAAAATATATATATATATATATATATATATATATATATATATAAATTATATTTATGCACAAGAAACTCAGAAAAAAATTAAAGCTGCAAGCAGCATTGGGTGGGACCTCGCACCGGGCGATCCGCCTCCCCCGCGATCCGCCTCCCGCGTGATCCGCCTCCCGTGATCGTCGACACCTCAGCTCCACTCACACCTCTCCGTCCCGATACCAGTTCCCACCCTTTAGTGTCTGTCCTCCTTACATCTGTACAGAACACCAGCGACCCTCTGCTGAAACCACCATCACCTTTAAATGAGACTTTTATTTTGAAAACCGTACTGTGTGTATGTGCATTTGTTTTGTATGTGAGAGAAAGAATCAGTTTGAAAAATGAATTGAAATTGTATGAATAACTCAGCATAAAAGTGATGATTTATCACATTTAAGGCTATTATTTTGGAAAAACCCTATTGTGTGAGCATGTGTGTCTGTGAGAAAGAGTACTTTTGAATGAAGAAACATTGTACAAACAGTTGAGCGTTTGATCATAAAAATGACAAGAAGTTATGTAATAGACATTATGTATTATTTTTAATAAGGGTTTTAAATTTGAAAAAAATTACTCCGTGTACTTTGTAATGTGTGCAATATGTCCAATATCCACAATACAATGCAGTAAAACCTGTTTTAAAATGAATGAAGAAAAAAAAAAAAAAAATTCCGTGGACAGCCTGGGATTTGAACCAAGGTCCTCCTGTTCCATAGACAACAGCTCTAACCACTGCACTGTCAACCATGCACCAACACAACTTTCATAAGGATTTTGTCATTGTTAAAAGTGAAACTAAACATAGTCTTCAAAAAATCACCATAATTCCATAACCGTAGGTCGTATCTGAAAAATTCTTTCACTTTTGGATTCTGCAGACTTGTGGGAATTTAATGAGGTATAACTTTTTTGTCAAAAGCCTGAAATGAATAAGCAGTAATTGCAGAAACGTAGAATAACTTTCAAAGGCAGATTGCCAACTTCCTGTTGGAGTTAGCTCATGAGTGTCAGTGTATGATTTGTCGGGCTCAATCAGACCAACATTTTGGCATTTGTTTCATGTTTCTGTGACATTCCTACTGGCCGCTAGGGCAGATTTTGTGTGTTTTTTAGTACAAAGGTGGCGCTACAGAGTCCATTTTGGCACCCAATGGGTTAATTTTGATATTGAATCAAAGTGTTCACCAGCCATGACATACATGGCAAATTTGGTGAGTTTTGGAGCATGTTAAGGGGGTCAAATGGCAGTCTAAAGTGGAAAAAGTATAAAAATAAACAAATTGCTATTAATCAATAACCGTACATCCAATCTCAAAAATTTTTGCATGTGAATGTTGTGCTTAGTCCCCTGAATGTGTAGATATGTCACATGTGGGGTAAAACTCCAAAGTGAAAAATGAGTTCCAAACATCGCAACTTTGCGGGCTTCTAAAAAACAAACAGACAGTTAAGGTTAAGTTACGAGATCACTTTTTTAAGGAGAGTCCACTCTATCTTTTGGTGCTATTTAGAAGTCAATATGACAAATGATGTAATCGGAGTTAGTTTTAAAAATTTTATTTTGAAAGGCATATTGCGAACTTCCTGTTGGAGATAGCTCATAGGTGTCAGCATGTGATTTGTTGGGCTTGATTAAACAAAAGTTTTGGCGTTGGTTTTGTGTGTCTATGACATTCCTACTAGAAGTTAGCAGTTTGAGCATTTTATATTGAAAGGCAAATTCTGAACTTCCTGTTGGAGTTAGGTCATGAGTGTCAGTGCGTGATTTGTCAGGCTCGATGAGATGAAAATTTTGGCATTTGTTTCATGTTTCTACGACATTCCTACTGGCCGCTAGGGCCGTTTTTGTGTGTCTAGGGGGTGCTAGAGAGCTCATTTTGGCACCTATGGGGTTAATTTTTACATTTTATCAAATTTTTCGCCAGACCTGACATGTGTGCCAAATTTGGTGAGTTTTCAAGCATGTTTAGGGGGTCAAAATCCAGGTCAAAGTGGTGTGTGAATAATAACAATATCATAACGAACGAAAAACAATAGGGCCTTGCTTGCAGGCAAGGCCTCTCACTGTGTGAGAGGGCCTTACCTTTCGGCTCGGTCCCTAATTACTTTTTTGAAACAGAGATACTATGAAGTTGGTGCTAAATCAACGAAGCTATTAGCTTATAAATTACGCAAACAGAGGGTGGAAAACACAATTTCCAAAAAAAAATAAAGAATCCCCAAATTAAGTTGGTTGAAACCAAACTTGAGAAAATTCAGAGTTTTGAAATATTTTACAAAGCCCTTTGCTTGCAGCCTCAAGCACCTAATGAGCTAGAAGTTGAGGCATTCCTGAAGACAATGAAACTACCAGTACTGTCTGACTCCCAAAATGAGAAATTAATCCAATTAATAACAACCACAGAACTCAATCAGGCTATTTCCAAATTAAAGGTGGGGAAATCACCAGGTTCAGACGGTTATACTGCGGAGTGGTATAAAACCCTAAAACAGGAGCTATCCCCTCTTTTATTGAAGACATTTAATTGGATTATACAAAAGGGGGAAATCCCTCCATCATGGAGGGACGCAATTATATCTGTCATCCCTAAAGGGGGTAAAGACAGACAGGACTGTGGCAACTTCCGCCCGGTCAGTGTACTCAACCTAGATTACAAATTATTTGCTTCAATTATAGCACGAAGCCTTGAAAAACTCCTACCTGATCTGATTAATCTAGACCAGTGTGGATTTATTCAACAGAGATAGACACTAAACAATATAAGAAGATCTTTACATATAATAGGACAAACAACAAAAGACAAGACAGAGACGGTAATTGTGGGATTAGATGCCAAAAAGGCTTCTGATTTGGTTAGGTGGTTATTTCTGTATAAAGTACTTGAAAAATTTGGATTTAAAGAATCTTTCATAGCACTAATAAGGGGACTGTATGACAAACCAAGGGCCTGTATAAAGATAAATGGGGATCTTTCAAATTTTTTTCATTTTAGAACGCGGTTCAAGGCAAGGCTGCCCAGCGTCACCTCTTATTTGCACTTTATATCGAACCCCTTGGTCAACTGATAAGACAAAGTACACAGATGAAGGGCATCAACATATTGGGGGAAGAACAAAATGTTGCAATGTTTGCAGATGATGTCTTAGTATTTTTGGAAGAGCCTGAGAAATCATTTTGGAAAATTATCAGGCTATAAATTGAACATATCTAAAACCCAAGTAATGACCTTAAACTACAAGGTACCCAGTACTCCTCAAGAAAAATATAATCTCAATTGGGAATCCAAATCTTTGAAATATTTGGGAATTACACTAACAAAAGACATTTCCAAATTATCTGACTCAAATTACAGACCTTTATCCTCTGCAATAAAATCAGACTTACATAGATGGAATCTTGTCCCTTGCCTGAACTTGAGTTCTAGGATAAACGCACTGAAAATGAATATTGTTCCACGTTTATTATATTTATTCTGAACTTCACCAATTGAAGTGAGTGACTTTCAGTTCAAGGAGTGGGATAAATGGATTTCCTGATTTATATGGCAGGGAAAGAAACCCAGGATCTGTTATAGTGTTTTATAGTTGTCAAAGGAAAAAGGTGGAGCACTACTCCCATGCTTAAGATACTATTACTATGCTTTACAATTGATTCCTATGCTACATTGGTGTAATCAGGACTACAAAGATAAATGGAAGATTTTAGAACTTAACACTTCTCCTGATATCCCTATACAAGCCATGATAGCAGACAAAAGGCTTGTAGATCAGCTAAAAGGACCAAATCCATGGCTACAACATACCCTGAAAATATGGCAAAAAGTAATAAAAATATGTGGAATTGATAACATTTTAAAAACCTTCAAGTGGTGTGCATATGACACGGATTTCCTACCTAATAGAAGTGATAAAAGATTCCCCTCCTGGGAAAAGAAGGGACTTACAACATACTTATCTTTTACACATAAGGAGACATTACAAAGCTTTCAGGCCCTACAAACCAAGTATGGGTTAGAGCAGACTGACTTTTTCAGGTATCTCCAAATGCATGATTATTTTAATAAAGAATGTAAAATCACAAACTTAACACCAACTGAGTTTAACTGGTACAAATTCTTAAAACACGCTTATAGCTCCACACTAAAGAGGGCCATCTCTCAGCTATATAATGTGTTAATGATGGCAAGAAATGATAATACTCTTCATATAAAAACTAAATGGGAAAAGGAAGCGGGAATAAGAATTTCGGATGAGAAATGGGAAGAAATCTGTCAGTTTCAGTGGTCTTCTACAAATTCATTAGAATGGAGAGAGCATTGTTGGAAAAATGTGGTTACATTTTTTAAGACACCTCATCAGGGTAAATACAGAGATGGTTCTTCTGAGTGTTGGAGACAGTATGGATCAAAGGAGGCCAATCATTATCATGTGTTCTGGGACTGCCCCAAGATGCACCAATATTGGAGGGATATTTGCGGGACTTTAATATCAGTCTTCAAGGTTCATGTTACCTATAACTTTGTAAATTTATATTTTGGTGATGTCTCAGTACTAGAACGGAGGGAGGATACAAAATTATTACAGGCGCTTTTAGCAGCCGGCAAGAAATCTATTACAAGAAGGTTGCTAAAGCCAACTCCACCAACATTAGAAGATTGGTACGAGACCGTCTTGCAAATTTTCAAAATAGAAAAATTGACTTACTCTATCAGAATCCAGAGGGATAAATTTTACCATATTTGGAACAAATGGATTAAGTTTGTATCCTCGAGCCGCCCAGAATTTGAATCACTCCTCTTAGAATTTCTTCTTTATAATCTCCCTGTCTTTATTCTTTACGAATGTTTTACTTTTGCATAAACTTGTGTAATATTTAAAGAACCCAGAGGTATTGAAAGCTGTGACTGTCTTCTTTCAAGTGAGAAGTGAGAAGTGAGAAGTACCAAAACTGTAAGCAATCAGTTCATGTTTTTTGTTTTTTTTGTTTGACACTGTTGTATGTACAAAGTAAGAAAAACAAAAAGGACTCTAATAGATATCATATGTATGAATGTCAATGCAGAGAAATCTTGCTCCTTTTCCATTAAAAACAAAATTAAAAAAAGACTCTAAAGCTGCTGTGATCAATACCAAATAGAGTAAAACATGACACTTACGAAGTGATGAGGAAAATGCCGATAACTGAACCAGCAACCTATGAGTGGAAGGAAAAAAAGGGAACGATTAACTGCTGTATCAAAAATAATAAAAAGAAAAGCACTCAGAGAGTGCAGACCTCCGCCAAGGCAGATCAGTGGGCCCCTGTGCCCCCCCCCATCACCACCAAAATGTAATCATTTCTTCCTTGTGCCAGTATTAACATTTCCTGAAAATTTCATGAAAATCCGTCCATAACTTTTTGAGTTACCTTGCACACAGACAGACAGACAAACCAACGCTGGCAAAAACATAACCTCCTTGGCGGAGGTAATGATGATGTAGAAAAACAGCAGGTGAACTTATCATTTTACCTCAACGACAAAGACAAACAGTATGAAGATCAGAACATAGACCAGGCTCCTGTTGGTGGTGATGTAGCGAAGGTAAGTGCTCCATGAGGTAGTTTCAAAGATGTTCTCACGCTCATCTGCAAAGCATTGCTGTGAAGAAACAAAATTAGAAGACAATCTAAATGAGATTATGCTTTTCTCGATAATTACATTAAAGTTCAGTTAGAAATCAAAAGCAGTGCCTGTTATGAGTAAATGATTGCAACAGCAAATGTGCACAGAACGGATATCTGAAAAGTCAAAAGTTTGGTCCAGCTCTAGGGGATCCATAACAGTCTACATCTCAACCACCTCATCAGCAGAGAAAAGCCTCTGCAGTTTTACTACCAAGGCAATAAGCTCAGACAGCACTGGGTGATGTATCAGCATATGATTATAGTGCATTTTTCCATATTCCTCACTTTTAATATATATATGTATATCACAGTATATTATGTGTATATATAACGTGTTAATGCCATTAGTCTTAAGAAAACCTTAATGAAGCCTGAAAGCTAAAGAAAAAATTAAATAATTGGCTGAACTTCAGATTCTTAACATACCATCCTCTCAGTCTGATGACAGGTGTAGAATCTATATCATAATACTGGAACGGCTCAAAGCATCTGTGTGTGTGTATGTGTGTGTCGGCACGATTCTGACAAATTGACACATTTTTAACCGGTCAATTTGGTAGCTACAGTTGAGGAAAAGTCCCATCTCCACATTAAATATCTCGGCAAGTTGATAGGACCAATATTTTTGGAGATATTAGTCATTTTGCAATACACTTGCCTTACAATCATGGAAGCGCAACACTGCATGATGGGAAATGAAGTTTCGCCACATTTACTCCCAGCTTCATCATGCATGCCGACAGGTTGTAGTGTAGTTGGAGTTTTGGTGTTTAATGACCAGGCGGGTTTCTTCTCAAACTCCGCATTTATTATAAAACATGCTGCAGCTTACAGAACACAAACGGGTAACTGGCACTCAACATCTAGAAAGTACAAAGTTTTTTTCTTTTTGTTAAAACAATGTAAAGGTACTTCCTGTTTTAACAGACTTCAAAATAAAAGTACTTCCTGACATTACTTAAATTAAAGCATTTTCTCTTAATAATTATCAGCTTTGTTATGAATCTCCTTACTATTAAGAATCAACTGAAATATTTGAAAATAAATAAATAATGCATCCTTTTAATATAAACTTAACCCAACATGAATTGCCTGGTTTTCTTTAATTTCTAATAAATTAGTCGCAACAGAGGTATTTCAGCCTTACCACACTGGGAATCCGGCTGGGACCCAAGCCTGGCTGCAAACAGGGCCATTAGATAAGGCTACATTACCTTTGTCTGAAATAAATAGTTGATTTATGATGGGGGGGGGCTGGAGGAAACCCCTGAAGGAAACCCTGAGAGAGATAGGTAAGGTACATCCCATTACTTACGGACAACTCCCGCCACCCTGGTCTTACAAACTATTCATCCCCCATCCATGCGATTTGTCTGTACCTCACAATTTCACTCTGCAAGCACGCCTGGGTATTAATACTGTATCTTAATTGCCGTTTACATTTTAAAGAATGACTTACTAAACAATTTTTATGTCACTACTCATATAGACTAACATCTTTTCCCAAAAGTCAACTCTTCCCAGCATAAAAACTGCCACATCTAGAACCCGTGGTTCCCCATGGGTCACATACTCGTCTATATCATAATACTGGAAGGTCTCAGAGTGTCTGTGTGTGTGTCGGCACAGTTCTCTTTTTTCCAAGATATTTGTCATTTTGGAATATAATTGCCTTGAAGCGCAGTACCATGCTGCATGATGGGAAATGAAGTTCAAAACAGGAACGACGCATTTACTAGCTTCAGTCCATACAAGTAGCCCTGGCTGCGGACTGTAGAATGGGGCGGGGACCGCTGCATGATGGGAAATGTTGACCAGAAGCACAATACCACGCTGAATGACGGGAAATTAAGTTAAAAACAGGAACGACGCATTTAGAGAGAGAGAAAGAGGTAAGGTACATCCCGGTACTTACGGAGAACTCCCATCACGCAAGCAGCAGGAGGAACAGAAACAGATCAAAATAAATCTGTTGGAAAAGTAACCGAAAAGCACTTAAATGTAATGAGTTAACTAAGTTTGATGAAGTAAATACATCGATCGGCCATAACAGAATGAAGGACAATTGGTAATAATATTGATTATGTCATTAAAATGGTACCTTTCACTGGATTGGATATATTAGGCAGTAAGTGAACATTTAGTTGTCAAAGCTGATGTACTGGGAGCAGCAAAATGAGCAATGTAAGGAACTGAGCGACTTTAATAAGAGCCATATTATAATGGTGGTGACTAGGTCAGAGCCTCTCTTCAACTGCTGGTCTTGTTTGGTCTTCTTGGTCTGCAATGGTTAGTATCTATCAAAATGGACAAAAGAAGGACATCCCAATTTCAAGGCAAATTGAACATCTGTGAGTGCTGGACAAATAAATCCGATCCATGGAGGCCCCACTTCTGTACTTACAGGACTTCAGGGATCTGCTGCAAATGTCTTGGTGCCAGAAACCACAAGAGTCAAGGTCTTGGGTCAGAGCTGTTTTGGTGGGACCTACACAATATTAGACTGCTGGTAATAATGTTCTACTCCCATAGAGATGGGATTGTTGATCTGATTGTTGTTCTTCAGTCCACTTTTGGTAAGTACTGACCACTTTACTTTGGTAATGCCTCACAAGATCTGGAGATGCTCCAATCCACTAATGTGGCCATCACAATTCCTCCCTTGTCAAAGTTGCTCACATTCCCAACCTTGCTCTTTTCTCTCTTTGCTCTTTCTAAAACATCAACTTTGAGGGCAAAATGTTCACTTGCGGCCAATTATATCCCACCCACAAAATTATTACCACTTTCCCTGTTAATGGTCAAAATGTGTGTTGTGGTTGTTCAGTCTGTTACATTAATCATAACAGAAACTAGCAATCCCTAACCTTACAAAAGTCTCCACTTTAACACTGTTCCTCTCCTGGTTTCAAGTCCTACCTCCATGTCCTCCATGTCCACCTCCTCACTGATGTCATAAACGCTGTCCGTGGACAGGCGGCGAGCATAGATATCCAGCTCAGTGGCCAGGTCACACTGCGGTGTGATGGACAGCTTCTTCCTGAATGATGACTGCATCTGGTCTCTGCGCTCCTGACCCTGAGCGTTTGTGATGAAGGCCAGTACCGACTGCCTCCGCTGGCCATTGAGATGCTGCAGCCCATGGTGGTACATGTTCCCTCTGGGCAGCACCTCTTCCACCTGATCATCCTCAGGGACCACTGAGAACTTCCTCTCTGAGAGTTCACACACCCCGTCCTCAATGGTTGTGGATGAGGGCTGATTTGCAGTCTGCTGGGAGTTCCCAATGAATGAAAACTTGCGAGCAGCTGTCAGCGGATTGAGGATGAGGGACTGTTTACGTTTTTCTTGGTAGGTATCACCTCCAGAGTGGCCTTGAGACCCAGAGATGATGGGAACTGGTGGCTGGCGGAATGACTGACGGATCATGTCTGGGCCTCTGAAGCCAGCACCCTCGTCAATGGAGACTCTGCGCAGGGTTTCGGTGAGGATAGAGCTGCGTCGCTCTGCGTTGATGTTGTCATAGGCTTCCATACCGAGCAGTAGCGAGCTGAAGTCTGGACGCTGGGCCTGAAGCTCTGAAAAGGTACCGTAGAAGTAACAGTCTCCATTGTGCAGCAGGAGGATCTTATCTGCTCGTTTGAGATGATCCAACTTGCTTGTGACCACAATGCGAGTCTTGGAGGCCATAAGTTTACAGACACATCTATGGAGACAAAGATAACTAAGTCATTGAGTCATTTCCGAATGTGGAACAAGAATGAGCACCTCATGGTTGTCTGACTCCATCAATCAGTCAAGGTTCAGTCGTACATGTAGTGAAGACTTTGACGGAATTTAATGAAAAGGTAAAGGGGTAAAGCCCCGTCCACACTAATAATAATAATAGATTGGATTTCTATAGCACTTCACATTATTCATTGACTCTCAGGTGGTGGTAAACTACATTTGTAGCCAAAGCTGCCAATCTGCCCCTCCGACCACCACCAAACATTCATTTGCATTCATACACCAGTGTGAGTGACAGTGGAGGCAAGGTGGATGAAGTGTCTTGCCCACTTGACTAGACTAGAACAGTAGAACAGAGCACAATTCAAACCCTAACCTTTCAATTATTGGATGACCCGCTCTACCTTCTGAGCCACAGCCACCCTAATGAGAATAGTTTGTAAAAACAAGATTTTTCTCTACATTTGTTCATGTCTTTTGTGATCTAAAACCCTCTGCAGTTTAGGTCACAAAATAAAACTGAGATTTTTAAAGCTCTTTCCAAAGTGTAAATTTTATAAACTGCAGTTTGTGTGTGTATGTGCTGACAGGGAAATAAATCAGTGTAAGTACTGCAGTAGGTGGAGGTCAGCATGGATAGCTTTGGGACATAAACTGGACCAGTGTTATAGACAAATCCTCTTCAGGTAAAAATCCACTTCCAATCTTTTCGTTTCTTTCTGTGACGAGAAGACTTCGAGTTGCAGGTTTGATCAGTCCGTAACACCTTGTTCCAGTCTTCAGTAGTCCACTGGTGGTGTTCCATGGCCAAGGCAAGCCTCTTTTTCTTATTCTGAAGTCTCAGCAATGGCTTTCTTGCTGCAACTCAATCCATCAAACCTGCAACTCGAAGTCTTCTCTTCACAGTTGAAACTGAGACTTGCTTACTACAACCACAATTGAGCTGTGCCTATCATGCAAGCTGTTGACTCTCAGAAACTTGTCTTCTGATTCTGTTGTGGCTTTGGGTCTGCCAGACCTCTTCCTGTCAACATTTCCCCCAGTTTCTGAGTGCCTTTTGATGGTGAAGGAAACTTGACTTACTGACACCTTGACTTTCTTGGCAATTTCTCTGTAGGAAAAGCCTACATTTCTAGCCTACCGGCTGACAGGCCGTAAGCTATTGTCGTCATGTGGTGCCCGGCGTCATTAACTGTCGTCGTCTATCGTCGTCATCGTCTGTCGTCCGTTACAAAAATTTCAATCGTCTTCTTCTCCGAAACTACAATTCTGATTGACTTCAAACTTGGTATACAGCTTCTTTATGATGATGTCAACAAAAGTTTGTGAAATTATTTGGATCCAGATCTGATTCTGGATTTGGTGCAACTTTGAATAATTTCCCCATTATAAGAGATAGGAAATGGATCGATGCAATAACTCAGTAAATATAAATGATATCAAGTTGAAATTTCTACAGTACAGCCCTGATGGGGAGATGACCAAAACATAATGGCCACATGCTGATCAGGATCTTCTTCTGGATCCGAGAACTTACGAAATATTTAACATGGGCTCTTATGGGGAAAAAATTTCAATCATCTTCTTCTCCAAAACTACAGTTCTGATTTACTTCAAACTTGGTATACAGCTTCTTCATGATGATGTCAACACAAGGTATTGAAATTATTTTGATCCGGATCTGATTCTGGATTTGGTGTGACTTTGAAACATTTTCCCATTATAAGAGATAGGAAGTGGATTGATCCAATAAATCAGTAAGTATCAATGATATCAAGTTGGAATTTGAATTTTTTACAGATCTGATTGGAATATGACCAAAACATGGGCTATTTCTGTAATATAATAAATACACACAACTGGGTGATAATAAATGGCATCTGGATACATTTCCCAAAGCTTTTAATTTGGCCAGTAAGCTACAGGGCCATTGGTCCTATTTTTAGCTTACCGGCCGACAGGCCTTAAGCTATTGTCGTCATGTGGCATCCGGTGGCGGCGTCTGTCGTCTGTCGGCGTCATCTGTCGGCGTCTGTCATCCGTTAAAAAAATTTCAATCATCTTCCTCTCCGAAACTACAATTCCGATTGACTTCAATTTGGTGCAACTTTGAAAAATGTTCCCATTATAAGAGATAGGAAGTGGATTGATCCAATAAATCGGTAAGTATCAATGATATCAAGTTGGAATTTGATTTTTTTTTACAGATCTGATTGGAATATGACCAAAACATGAGCTATTTCTGTAATATAATAAATACACATAACTGGGTGATAATAAATGGCATCTGGATACATTTCCCGAAGCTTTTCATACGGCCGGGAAGCTACAAGGCCATTGGTCCAATTTTTTTTTGGTTACATCTATAAGGTTCTTTTTTGTCTCGTCATATCTTTTCTTTTTTTTTGTTTTGTTTTGTTGCATCTGTGTTTTTAGCTTATTAGCTTACCGGCTGACAAGCCGTAAGCTGTTGCCATCATGCAGCGGCGGCGGCAGCAGCTGTCATCGTCTGTCATCGTCTGTCATCGTCGTCTGTCTGTCGTCGTCTGTCGTCGTCGTCTGTCGTCGTCGTCTGTCGTCCGTTACAAAAATTTCAATCATCTTCTTCTCCGAAACTACAATTCCGATTAACTTCAAACTTGGTATACAGCTTCTTTATGATGATGTCAACAAAAGTCAGTGAAATTATTTGGATCCAGGTCTGATTCTGGATTTGGTGCGACTTTGAAAAATTTCCCCATTATAACAGATAGGAAGTGGATCGATACAATAACTCAGTAAATATAAATAATATCAAGTTGAAATTTCTACAGTACAGCCCTGATGGGGAGATGACCAAAACATAATGGCCACATGCTGATCAGGATCTTCTTCTGGATCCGGAAACTTACGGAAATTTAACATGGGCTCTTATGGGGAAAAAATTTCAATCATCTTCTTCTCCAAAACTACAGTTCTGATTTACTTCAAACTTGGTATACAGCTTCTTTATGATGATGTCAACACAAGGTATTGAAATTATTTCAATCTGGATCTGATTCTGGATTTGGTGTGACTTTGACAAATTTTCCCATTATAAGAGATAAGAAGTGGATTGATCCAATAAATCAGTAAGTATCAATGATATCAAGTTGGAATTTGAATTTTTTACAGATCTGATTGGAATATGACCAAAACATGGGCTATTTCTGTAATATAATAAATACACATAACTGGGTGATAAAAAATGGCATCGGGATACATTTCCCAAAGCTTTTAATTTAGCTACAGGGCCATTGGTCCTATTTTATTCTTTTTGTTACAAATTTGATATCGTTCATCATGTTAATCTTGTTAAATAATTTCATAATAGTAGATTTTTCCTCTGAGTTGGAGGATTGATATGTGTAATTATTCATTTAATTTTTGTTATTTTAGTTAATATTATTTATTTATTTTTAATTTATATATACACACACGTATGTATGTGTATATATATATATATATATATATATATATATATATATATATATATATATATATATATATATATATATATATATATACATATATATATATATACACACACACACACAGGGTGGGGAAGAAAAATTTACAATATTTTGAGGCAGGGATTGAAATATATGACCAATTAGTTTATTGAAAGTCATGAGAATTTATTTGCCACAAGAAAATTTACATAATAGAAAATGTTTTTATTCTATGTGTCCTCCTTCTTTCTCAATAACTGCCTTCACACGCTTCCTGAAACTTGCGCAAGTGTTCCTCAAATATTCAGGTGACAACTTCTCCCATTCTTCTTTAATAGTATCTTTCAGACTTTCTCGTAATAGTTTTGCTCATAGTCATTCTCTTCTTTCCATTATAAACAGTCTTTATGGACACTCCAACTATTTTTGAAATCTCCTTTGGTGTGACGAGTGCATTCAGCAAATCACATACTCTTTGACATTTGCTTTCCTGATTACTCATATGGGCAAAAGTTTCTGAAAAGGTATGGATAATAGTGTTAGGTATGATTATGACATTAATTCTTTCAATGCCATGGGCCGATTAAATCGGCTTTACGAATACAACCTTTAAAGTGCCACGGGCCGATCAGATCGGCTTTGGAGAACACGCCATATTTGTGTACAAACAAACCATCCACCCCCATTTCTTTCTCACATTTCGATGACGTTCTTTCTGTGTCCCCCTTTTGAGACCAATCAGACGGGAATTTGAGGTCACGCGACTCAATAAATTATGCAAATTACGATCAATAATGAATCGGCTGCGTCCGGTGCGTTTTGAATCTAATCAGCAATTGGCCGGATGTTACCGAGCAGTTTCCTGCAGGATTCTTCAAATATTATAAAAACGATGCGAAATACTGAAAAACGGCCAAATTCTGTGGCACTTTTAAGGCTTATTAGCCCCTTAACTGTCTGGCACCGAAAGAGTTAATATATGTTTGGTTTCAAAACAATTGACGTAGTGCCTGCTGAGAAAAAACAACTAAATGTTCACTGTAAATTTTGCTTCCCCACCCTGTATGTAAGTGTATATATATATATATATATATATATATATATATATATATATATATATATATATATATATATATATATCTCACACACACTACATTAGAATCATATTGCTCATACTTTTGTTTTTAACTGTGCCACAACTGTCACCACCATGGAAGCAAAACAGTGTTCTTGTAAAAAGTGAAATGAGGTGGCACGGTCAACACAACAAATGATTGCACTCGGGTAAAAAAACGGCATTCAGCTCAATCACAGCATCTTATTTTGTCTAAAAGTCAGCGTTTCATAAAAATAATAAGTTCCTGAGCGGGTCACAGTGTAATGAGTCATGGTTGCACACAGCCCAGGGAGTCTAGGAAAACATGAGATAAAACGCTGACCTTGAACTTCAACTTCACCTCCTCCACCTCCTCCTCCTCCACATCAACACATGAAAGACTCTCTGTTGGTACGTACTTCTCAAAGATCTCTTTCTCCGTCACAATGTCTAGGTGGGTGAAAGGTGCGTCCAGTAGGTACAGGTCTGCATCTTTGTACACAGCTCTGAGATAAAACAGAAAAACAGCTAGTTTGAGTTTTTAAGTTTAATGAGAAAAGGCTTGATTGATAGAAGATGACAAAAGTTTAAAATGTTCTGTTTTAAGGCAAAATTGTGCTTTTATAACTTTTTTGTGCTTCTTTTTAATTGCAATCACCTCTTCCTACTTTCTATGTATGAAATGTCTTTAAAAAATAAACCTTCATCTCAAGGTTTTTAGCCATATAGGCAAATAGGTCTTTATTTTAGGTCTTTGTGTTAAATGAAGCTATTGGGAAATCAGGGGATTTCACCTGCTATTGTATTAATTTCAGTTTGATCATTGTGATTTTTATTTAGTTTTCATGCAGTTGTCATTGCTAGTTTCAGACTTTGTCAGTTATAATATGCCTATTGAAAAAACCCAGATGCAAAGAAAAGAGGAAGAAAATTATGTATAACATGAAGAGACAGAGTGATATTTCAGTGTATATGAGGAAGGTCAGTAGCTGTGGGAATGATTCACTTCCACTGATTGTTTACAATGACAGCAGCAAAAAGCTGTCAACTGATGCCAGAGCACTCAAGTAAATAATGCATGGGTTTATGAGAGAGTATGAGTGTCAGAACCTGCACTGAGGTTTAATGGAGCAACAATACTCTACTGAGGTTGGAGAAAGCACTCATCCACACATTATAATGCCATAAATCAGAACTGTAAAGTCAGACACAGACAGACAAGTAAGACAAGTAATAACTCCGAGTATTATTAAATATATGCGACAGTTTTACTGGACAGAGGTGATAGTGATGGTCATATTGATAAGGATGATTGGTTTATTACCCTGACATATATTTTTTAAATAGTCAAGTGTTTATGGATGCTAATAAAAATGGAAGCAGTGAAAATGTGGTGTGTACACAGGCATTTCCATATGTTCCATGCACAATGGAGGTGCTGATATTTTCCTTCTTTAGTAAACTACAATATGAGGCCAATTCCTGGTGTTTACTAAACTCCCACAGACCACAGATGGTAAATAAATAATGAACAAACTGAGGATAGTCAAGAACCACTAAACTACTTGATATCCTTCAATGTGTAGTTTCATCAACTGGTGGTACAGGTGGGTGATGAACTAAAGGAAAAACCCAGTCAGGGAGGTCTCAGACATCTACAACTGATGCTCAAGACATTCTCAACATAACTTGCACCATGTTGTCTGATGTCTTCATGCATGTATACAGATTAATCTGATTTCTTTTGCTTTTTTTTACACATACACAGATGTAAAAAATCTATATAAAATATAAATACATAAATATAAATCTAAGCAGTATATGTGGGTATGTGCAGGTGTTGGTTTTATGTAGGAATATGAAAAGTAGGGTGAGGTGGGTTACTATTTAGTACATTTTCCCATTTTCCCAATAGCTCCAGCATGGCTGCTGACCCCTCCCTCAGCTATCAGACACACCTGCTGCGTTCTACACAACTGCAGCATCTTACCATCAGGAGATTATTTGCTCTGTGGCTGTGCAGCACCAGATCATTTCACCTAATTCTTCCATAAACTCTCCCGGGTTATCATGCTATGTCACACCTCCTCACCTACATAGACTCATTTGGACTCACCACCACCCTGACCCTCTTCTCCCCACGGACTCTGCAGTTTCCACCCCCAGGTTTTGTTTCTTCCTTATGTATTTCTGTTTAATAAACACCTTTACTCCCTTCAGCGCAGTGTGTATGAGTCCATTCATTGTCTACGTCGTGACAATTTTTTTACATTAACCCATAAAGACCCAACAGCCACCGGTGACCAAAATCATCTACTAATTTATAATGTTTAATACATGATCATTCATTCTATCAATTCATGTAAATAATTGTTGTAAAATGCAGTTTGTCATCTTTTCATGGTCATCAGATGTGACACATTTGGCTGTTCAGAGGCTCCGTAGTGAAGGTGGAAACACCTTCATCTTCTACAGGTAATTTCAAGGTCTGCTTCGGCGTGGCCACCTACCCCTCCCTCTCCAATCATCATAATCACATCACCCACTTGTTGCCCACTGTACAGCTGCAGTGCCTCATCATTAGAGCTGAATATAAGGGTTGTTTCTGCAGCCATGCAGCACTGGCTCACTGTTCATGTCCACTTCACCTTTCCATAAGCCAGACATCATACTTCACCAGTGCCTCTCTCGACTCAGACCGACTCCCCCACAGGTTTTTGTTTGTATAGTTTTGTATTGATTAAAAAATCTGTTTCTCCCTTCAGCACCATGTATGTGAATCCTATCATTCACACCCTCATGACATCTACTACATTGAGTCACTAGTAAAACCCATGGAGTTTGATCAGTGACAGTGGATGGAGACACTGAATCCATTTACTTGCACACCAATACTCCGATCATTATCCGATTTCTGGAGATGTCCGATTATTCAAGTGATCACATAAGCAGGGTAGTCTGATAGGCTTTATCTGGTAACAGCAGTTATCTGATTATGAGAAATCGGATTAACACACCTAGATTTCTCCCCAATATTCTGATGTCTTCATGAATGTATACAGGTTTATTTATTTTATTTTATTTTACCTTTATTTAACCAGGAAAACCTCATTGAGATTAAGAATCTCTTTTTTAAGAGTGTCCTGGCCAAGACGGGCAGCAGTACATTAAATAGTTACAGACAGACTTCCATACATAAAACGAATATGCAAAAAGCACATAGACAAGTCAAACCTTCCAAAGTCAACTCTGCAAAAAGTGCTCATGAAATGTAGACAAAAGTGCGTCAGGCAAAACATCTGCAGCCAGATATCTCCCTCCCTATGTCATACAACATCCTCTTAAAAGTGTCCAACGAAACCAGATCCTTCAGTTTCAGGTCTTTTTGTAGTTCATTCCAGGTGAATGGGGCCGCATACCTGAAGGCATTTTTCCCCTGTTCAGTTCTAACTTTAGGAACAGACAGATTTCTTTTGCTTTTTTTTTTTTACACATACACAGATGTAAAAAAAATCTATATAAATGGGAAGTTAGGCAGTGACACAGTGAGCCTAAGGAAAAAGGTAAAGAAGCAATGAAATTAAATGAAGGATAGGAGTAGCATGTAACCTATTTTGTAGTCTTATTAGCTCCCACATAAGGACAGCTAACGCTGACACTGTAGGCATTGCCAAGGTCAACAAGTCAAGACCGGATGTTCTGAAAATGACAGGAAATGTATGTCTTACATCATAACTTATGTACATACTCCGAAAGAAATCAAATAATGGACTGAAACATGTAAAGCAGAGTTTTTGGATTATCGCATTTCTGAAGTGCATGTAAACATATCTGATTACGCAGTTACTGGATTACACCCAGTTATCGGATTTTTTAGAGGTTACATAAAAAGAAAAATTAATTTGGGAACTAACACAGAAGTACTACTGGGTCTTTATGGGTTAACGGAGGAGAAATCTAGTGTTTTTCCCTCTAAATATTGTTCCTGCAGCTTTAATACCTTTGACAGGAACTGAAATCTATTCTACTTCATAGTGTTCTTTACTTTGTGACTGACTATTTAATAAAGCTTAAAATGTTTTTAAATCATTGACCTTCCAGAAAAAAAAGCTGACAAAAGAAGATGATTTGATCTGAACCATGTTTACTGCATTTTAGTTTGTTTGCTGCTTCATATGTCACCTTTCTGCATTGTTTTCTACACCATTGTTTTTTTTTTTTAACAGAAAAGGTAGTACAAAGAAAGAACAAGCTGTACATTACATTTCTCATTAATCACTAGAGGGGTTGACATAGATGAGGGGATCAGTGAGATATGATGAAAGATGACAGGAAATACCTGGCCAGGCCGACACGTGCCCTTTGACCTCCACTGAGGGTGACCCCGCCTTCAACGAGGAGAGTCTTGTCCTTCTCAGGGAGTAAAGCAAGGTCCTGTTTAAGAGAAGAAGTTATGATGTACCATTAAAACAGAAGACAAAGGTAAAAACACATCAGAAAGATGTGAATAACAAACTATAAATGATAAATAGTAGTTAGCACTGACCATCAAATGATTCTTTAACCATTTCTATTTTTTTGTTTGGTGACAAACATATTTAATTTTTCCCTTGGGTGTTTTTATTGTATATTTTACAACTAAGGGTTAACTGCTTCAAATAATGGATGAGGTTGAGGTTTTTACATCAGAACCTATTTTTACAGTCCTGTTGTAATTAATAGTGGATTGAAACAGGAATATAAAAAAGGTATCTTGTCCTTATTAAAAGCTGGTGACGATGGGAGAAGAAAGATTAAGATCCTGTACTTCTGTAGAAGTATGAGAGTCGGCCCTCTGTCCTCGGAGAGCGACCCGTAGGAAACGGGGTCGGGCTCGTGGCACACGCACAAGCATGCGTGTGAAGCTTCGGATCTGTTTTCTGGGGAAAAATCGACATCGTCCTGGTGATTTCTCTCTCGTTCGAAAGGATCCATTCTGCCGCTAGCGGTGCCTTCTTCCTGTTCATCTGCGTCTGTGGAGCTCGATCAGCTGATGCAGCGCTGCTCGTCACGGAGGAGGCGGGGCTGGAGAGCCGGAGTGAACCCCGACAACCTGCATCGGGTGCACTACACTACTTTCCCTCCGGATCAGGACCAAAGGGTCCACATGGCATTGATAAATGCCAGGACTCTTTCTAATGAAACATTTGTCCTCCGTGATTTTTATGAGACTCATCAGCTGGATGCCATGTTTATCACGGAGAGTTGGCTGCGTGACGGTGAAGTGGCCCCCCTGCTGGAACTCTGTCCTCCTGATACCAGCTTCTTCAGCTCCCCCAGACAGGCAGGGAGGGGAGCAGGGGTGGTTTCAATTTTTAATAACTCTCTTAAATGCAGTCAGTCTGTGAACTCTGCTGCATTTACCTCCTTTGAGTCACTGCTCTTCACTATAAATCATCCCTGTGTGGTCTTAGTAGCTGTTATTTATTGTCCTCCCAAGTATAATGAACAATTCATGTCTGATTTTGCCAACTTTTTAACTAGTTTTATTGTTCATTATGACAGGATTTTAATTGTGGGTGATTTTAATATTCATTTATGCTGTGAGGATAAGCCACTGGTCACAGACTTTTTAAACATAATTAATTTCTTTAATTTTACACAGTTTGTGTCTGGTCCAACTCATTGCCGTGGACATACTCTGGATCTCATCTTAGGCTTTGGGTTGTCTGTTTCAGTTAAGAATCTCTGCGTCTTACCAGTGTTAAACCATTTATTAATCTTATTTGATATTTTAATTCCTATCTCATCAACCTCAGGAGGTGGAACGGCGACATCAAGGTTATCTAGGTACATCAGCCCAAGTGCCTTACATGATTTTAACTCAAGGCTGCCTGAATTGGCTAACTCTGTTTTTAGTGTTGACTGTTCAGTAGATGACCTGACGGAGCATTTTAACCTTGTCCTTCAGAACCTGCTGGATTTGGTGGCCCCAGCAAAGGTTAGGAAGAGTCTTAAAAAGAGCCCTACTCCTTGGCTGAATGACGATGTTTTACTCCTTAAAAAACATTGCAGGAAGGCTGAGTGTCAGTGGCGTAAATCCAGGCTAGATGTTTTTTATCAATCCTGGAAGGATAGTCTAACGACATATCAGTCTGCCATGTCAGCTACAATGTCCGCATTTTACTCACATCTGATTGATAATAATAGACATGATTCTAAGTTGTTGTTTGATACTGTGTCTAAACTCACCGAGATCAATCAGGTGTTCAGCTGTCCACAACTGACAGCACAAGACCTTCTCTTATTCTTTAATGATAAGGTTATGGATATCAGGCTGCAAATGCCACAGTCTCTGCAGTCCATTATGTGCTGCTGCGCCTTCTTTTAGCAATGGACAAGGATTAAGTGATTCTGTGCTTCCTTCATTGTCTGAACTATCTAAGATTGTCAGTTCATCACGCTCAACAACCTGTCCATTGGATCCTCTCCCTTCTTGGGTCATAAAGGAGCTATGGTCTACATTTGGCCCATATGTTTTATCTATTTTAAATTATTCCCTGTCTTCAGGGGTTTTTCTAGCGTGTTTTAAATCAGCTGCGGTAAAACCGTTGTTAAAGAAGCCTGGACTAGATGCTGAAACACCATCTAACTACAGACCCGTCTCAAACCTTGCTGTTTTATTAAAAGTGTTTGAGAAAGTGGTGTCAAAGCAGCTGGTCCACTATCTGACAGAAAAGAATCTCTTTGAGCCTCTTCAGTCTGCTTTTAAGGCAAATCATTCCACTGAGACTGCACTGACAAAGGTGGTTAATGATTTGTTGTTGAACGCTGACTCTGATTGTGCTTCAGTCTTATTGTTGGTGGACCTCAGTGCTGCTTTCAATACGGTTGATCACTGTATTTTAATTGAAAGACTTGAATACCATTTTGGCATCTCTGGCAAGGTGCTATCATGGTTAAAGTCTTATCTGTCAGAGAGATCTCAATGTGTTTTATTTAATAATGTCCTGTCTGAGCCTTGCACAGTGAAGCATGGGGTTCCTCAGGGGTCTGTTCTGGGTCCTCTGCTTTTCTCATTGTATCTTGCACCACTTGGTAAATTATTACATTCCTTGGAAATTGATTTTCACTGTTATGCAGATGATTTGCACTTGTACATGCCTTTAACATGTGAAAATAGGTCTAACCTGTCAAAAATCGAGGGTTGTCTTTCAGCTGTTAGGGATTGGCTCTCTGAAAATTTCCTTTTCCTGAACTCTGCAAAGACTGAAATGATGATCATTGGACCCCAGAAATTGCAAAATTTATTCAATAATGTTTCTTTGTCTCTTGATGACTGTGTTGTTCTTGGCAGATACAAGATGAAAAACCTTGGTGTCATATTTGACCAGTCACTTGCTTTTGATAAGCATATCAAGGAGGTGACTCGAATATCATTTATTCATCTTCGAAGGATTGCTAAGATCAGGCCAATCCTGAGTGACAAAGATGCTGAAGTCCCCATTCACGCTTTCATAACATCTCCTTTGGACTATTGTAATGCTCTTCTTTCAGGATTACCTAAAAAAAAGTTTCCGAGTCCTACAGATGGTGCAAAATGCTGCAGCTCGGGTTCTGACTGGAGCTGGGAAATATGATCATATTACCCCAGTGTTGGCCTCTCTTCACTGGCTTCCATGTCAGGTTCGTGCTGATTTTAAGGTGCTTTTACTGACTTATAAAATTTTAAATGGAGTGGCACCTTCTTACTTGATGGAGCTGGTTAGACTGTATGCACCTTCTCGTGCCCTTCGCTCACAAGTTTCTGGCCTCCTGACTGTGCCTAAAGTCAGGAAAAAGACTGTTGGTGAGCGAGCCTTTTCTTTCCGTGTGCCAACACTTTGGAACAGTCTTCCTCTGGACATGAGGCAGGCATGCTCTGTGGATGTTTTTAAAGCAAAGCTCAAGATCCACTTGTTTACTCTGTGTTTTATGTCTTGATTTGTTTGTACTGTTAATGTTTTTAGTTTTTATGTTTTATTGTGATTGATTTTATATCTGTACAGCACTTTGATTGAAAGCGCTTTACAAATAAATTATTATTATGAATACACATTGTGAAAAGACTCCACAAGTAATAGTTCTGAATGTGTGTCAAAATCTCACTTTAGTGAAAATAAAGAATATAATATTAAAATGTGATAAGTCAAAGTGCTCACTGTGCAATAAAATGATTCCTGTAAGTATTTCTAGTATATTCTATAAGATCAAGTTTTAAACCCAGGTTATTATGAAGAGTGTTTATTAAGCTTTAGAAGGATATTAATATGATTCTAGGTATAACAATATTCCAAACTCTCACCACCAGAGGACAGGCTGGTACCAGAAAATACTTATGACTAACAAAACCACCAACAAATCAACTATATGTATCCACAGACTGTATGACTCACTGAATAAAGTGTAAAACTCTTTATTGACACATGTCTATATTATGCTATCAAGTTTTCTTCAAACTAAAGCTCATAACCACATATTTTAACAGTTGGTCAAAATAACACTGTACCTTATAATCTTCATGTGCATACGTCAGCTGATAGTTTACATTACAGCTGTTAGCTTAGCTTTGTTTTTAGACACAAAACCGTCTTTTTCTTCTGCTATGATTTTATAATAATTAGGGATTGGGTTTCTATAGTGCTTTTCAAGGCACTCAAAGCGCTTTACATTTTTGATCCATTTACTCCACAGTCACAGACTGGTGGAGGTAAACTACATGTGTATCCACAGCTGCCCTGGGGAAGACTGACAGAAATGTGGCTGCCAATGCACGCCATCCTCAAACCACCATCTTACAGAAACGGCACTAGTCAAAGTTACCAGTGACCTTCTAACTGCTTCAGATAAGGGTCTTGTTTCTATACTGGTTTTATTGGACCTTAGTGCAGCTTTCGACACCATCGACCATCACATCCTTCAACGACTGGAACAATCAATTGGCACTGAAGGACCAGCATTAATGTGGTTCAAATCCTATCTAACAGATCGTTTTCAGTTTGTTAATATTAATAAATAATCCTCTCTTTGCACTACAGTTAGTTATGGAGTTCCTCAAGGCTTGGTTCTTAGACCAATACTGTTTATCTTATACATCCTTCCTTTAGGCAACTTAGTAAGGAAACACTCCGTCAACTTTTATTGTTATGGTGATGATACCCAATTATATTCATCCATTAAATCTGATGAAGCTAACCAGCTAACTAAACTACAGGAGTGTATTAAAGGTGCGGGAAACTTTTGTGACCAATTTTTCATCAAATCTGTCAAACCTCAGTCATATTCTCAGTATCAGGAATCTGTAAGTCTTTCTGTGATTACTCACCCACCTCGTGTTTGTTTCATCCATATAATATCAAATGATTGCGCAGCTGTGTGAACCTGTTTCCCACAGTGCATATCGCAACAAAATTCTGAAGATGCCCAAGTTACCTCCTGGCTCTGTTTGTAAACACATGGTTTGTTTATGGTGGATGGCACTTTGAAATTGTTCACCGTGATGTAAGAGATTCAGGTAAGTAATCACAGAAAGACTCACAGATTTGTGATACTTAGGCTATGCCTGAGGTTTTAAAGATTTGATGAAAAATTGGTCACGAAAGTCTCCCGCACCTTTAGAGATATTAAAGACTGGATGACCAAAAACTTTCTGATGTTAAACTCAGACAAAACCAAAGTCATTGTGCTTGGCCCAAAAACTATTATGAATGTGTCATGTCTGCTCCCAGACTGTGTCTGGATTTGTCTGTCTTTTCTGTTTTGTCTGTCATTTCCTGTTTTATTTTGTTAAGTTTCCCTCATGTGTCTTGTCTGGTGTCTTTACTTCCTCTCCCTGATCGTGTTCACCTTTTCCCTGATTACCTGGATCCACCCTGATGTGTTCCACCTGTGTCCAATTGTCTTCCCGCCCTCTTGTGTATTTAAACCCTGTGTCTTCCCCTGTCTAGTTGCCAGTTTGTGTTCTACAACTTGTTGTGCTCACTCACCAGCGTTTTTGGATCCTGTTAGTCTATCTGCCGTTTTTGACCTGTTTTCGTCCCTCGACCACTGATTCTGCCTGTGCCTATCCTGCCTGCTCGTCTACGACCTGATTCATGTACCCGACTCTGTTTCTGCCTACTCCCTTTGATACCTCAGTCTCCACCGTTTACCTGTACTTCGACCACCCGCCTGGATTACTGACCGTGAGTTCTGCCTGTCCCCATGTACCGTTGCCTTATTGTTTACTCCCCTGTGTATGACCTGGCTTGTTTTTTGACCTCCCTCTGTTTGCCCCTAGTTGGGATTCCGTTGGGGTTTTCCTGGCTCAGCCACGCTGGTCGTCAGCCGTTTCCACCCGCTGCCCAGACGTCAACCCCCGGACCCAGTGGCTTCGCAGAATTACTGTTCTTTCTGTGTTGTATTTTTTCACTGGTTAAAGTGTTTAATAAAAACACTCAACTTCACTTCTGTTCATGGTCTTGCTTTTGGGTTCAGCCTTTGTACTTAGCCTTTTACAGAATGCAGTGTCCAGTGACGTTGTCACCATGATTGGTGTTACCCTGGATCCCAGAAACCACTGTGAGAAATCTAGGTGTTATTCTACCATTTAACTCACACATAAAACAGATTTCTAGAACTGCCTTTTTTCATCTGTGTAATATTGCTAAAATTAGGCATATTTTAACACAGAATGATGCAGAAATATTAGTCCATGCTTTTATTACATCCAGACTAGATTATTCTAACTCACTTTTCTCAGGCTGTCCCAAAAAGTCCTTAAAGACCCTTCAGCTAATCCAGAATGCTGCTGCTCATGCACTGACCAGAACCAGTATCAGAGACCATACTTCTCCTCTGTTGGCTTCTCTGCACTGGCTCCCTGTAAAAGCTAGGACAGTCTTTAAAATATTCCTTCTCACTTACAAAGTCCCTCATGGCCAGGCGCCTACTTATCTGAAAGAGGTTTTAGTTCCATACAATCCATCTAGAGCACTACGCACGAACATGCAGGCTTATTGGTGGTCCCTAGAATCTCCAAAAGTAGGACGGGGGGCCAGAGCCTTCAGCTATCAAGCTCCACTACTGTGGAACCACCTCCCTACCTTGGTCCGGGAGGCAGACGTCATCTCTATGCTTAAGAGTAGGCTAATAGGTTTCATTTTTGAGGGTGGCTCAGGCTGCTCTTAGTTCTGCTGCTATAGGCTTAGACTCCTGGGAGACTCATCATGATATACTAAACTCTTCTCTGCTCCTCCTCCTCTCTGACCTTCTCTCCTAATCTTCTCTTCTATTTACGCCCCAGTGGATACATATTACTGACTTGACTTCTTCCCCAAAGTCTCAGTGCTTTATCGCTTCACAGGTTTTCCCTGGATCATCTCTGTACCTGCTGTTGTGGTCCTGCCTCTCTCCTGCCTTTGTCATCACCATTCACTTATCCACATAGTTGTGATGGTGTTAATTATATAGTTGCATAGATGGTGGAGGTTTCTATCATTTGTACTAACAGTGACAGTAGTAGTATATCCACTCTTAGTACTTGTACTTGCATTTGTAGTATTAACAGTTGTGGACATTTGTTCTGGTTATTTTTTAACACCATTCCCATTTTTCTTCAGTGGTTTTGTGTCTTAATCAAAGCAGAGTGTGTTCAAAGTATCAAAAAACACAAATCATGACCCATAGATGAGGAAGGCACATGAAGGATGTCACACTTAGACAAACGGTGTGCTGAGGTTAAACTCATAATGGAAATGGATGTCCACAGCAGCAGGGGTGAAGTGATGGCACAAGTTGATCATCATTAAACGTCCTACCTTTACCAGTGGGACTTCCACCATCCTGACAGGAGCACATAGGGAATCAAGTTAACAGTTTGTTTAAAAGCTTATAAAGTGAGACAGCACAGTAAAAAAACATGTTGCATGTCTCAGTAGGAACAAAAAGCACCTGCCAAGAGAGCAGCTAGAGACTGGAGGCAAGCAGTGGGTTTACAGATAGGACCACCCATGGGAGTCTGTCTGAGGCTTCAGGGCCAACAATAGCCAGGAATTACAGCCACAAGCCCTCTAAAAGCCTGTCTCTGTCTGGAGAGCTGTATCTGGTCGACTATGTCTGTCGGGGATGCTTGGAAGCACTTCCTCAAGTAGGGCCTGACTTTGAGGGAACAATTTGATGTCACAGTTATAGTGATGAACCAGAGCTGGCATTCTGAACTTTACAATGAGTGGAAACAGAGTTTTTAGTGATTTGTTTACTTTGTTGTGATCTTGTGCCACTAACTGAAACTAACCCCTTAACCAAAACTCAATGAACTTGAATTACATAATCTGTGATTCATAATCTAGACCGAGGCCAGCGGTAGGCATGGGCAGGGGTGAGCTCAGCCCACCCAAATGTCCGTCTTGCCCACCCAATTGAAAGTTAAGGGAAAACATTTATCCAATAGAAAAATATAACAGACTACACTACTATTGGGTCTTATTTGCGATTGGATGGGCAGCCCACAGCCCACCCTATTTCATCAGTGATTGGTTGTCATTATTGTTTTGTTTTTCCTGAGTACTTCATTTGCTCATACTGCAGCTCACTGTCTGTCATCTGTTTCCGAGCTGCAGAGAAATAAACTACTCTCCTGGGTCACTGCTGCACCTATCGAGGTCACTGCTGCACCTATCGAGGTCACTGCTGCACCTATCGAGGTCACTGCTGCACCTGTCGGGGTTCCTGTTTAATATTGCAATTCTTTCTACTAGAGTTTAACTGTTTCTGTGACTTTTTGACATGCTCTGTCTCTGGGCTCCTGCAGAGCCACCGGCCCGGTACACATACACTGACTAAAGCAACGGCAATAAAACACACACACTGGGCAACACAATGCCAGTAAAACACACAGTCTTTCAGTGTGTACCAAGGAAGGTACAAAAACTGAGTGAGGGGCAAACGATCTCTGTCACTAAATTATATTAATTATTATTTTAATATTATCATGTTTACTTTATATGTACATAGTTCTACTGACATTTGAGTCTAAAGTTCAGGGTTTTAGATGGAAAAAGAAAGATTTGTTGTTTTCTTTGTTTTTTGTCACTTTTCAGATTGAATTTGAATAAGACTTTTTTGTTTGTGAATATGAAAAAAAAATAATTTAGTTATTTTATTTTTACTTGTGGCCCAGTTTCAGTTATTTGTGCGGTTGTTCTGTTGTGCCACTTTTTGTCTGAGTTTGAACAAGAGTAGACTGCCTTATTTTTGTATAAATTCTGGCCACAGTGAGAATAATTTTTTGTATTAGTATTTAGTATTCATTTTTTTTTATTTTTCAAGCTCATCCAATGAAAAGAAATATGCATGAAGGACTTTTAAAATCATTTTTATTTTATATTAAAGAGTAAATGAACACAGATGAGCTGCATGACAATTAAATTTCTCTTTGGGGATCAATAAAGTGATTCTTATTCTTAAATAAACCCTCAAACCACTTCCTCTCAGTGCCGTCAGGACTGCAGTTCAAATTGTCAGCCTTCAGGACACTATTCAGCTTCGCTATCATCAGTACACACCAACCAAGTTGCCCACCTGTTATTTCAACCAGCCCACCCTAATATGACCAGCTAGAACCAGCCCTGATCTAGACCCAGTAATGGAATATCATATTTGTAAGAAATGCTGTTTTCATTCTCTTAAAACTTACTTCATTGCTCACATTTGATCATAAAGCTAAAGGACTTTTAATAATTATTTGAATGACAGCTTCACTGGTGTTATTGAACTTCCTTCACCTATTCTTATTTTATCATCATGTAGTGCATGTGCAAAAAGTTAGAAATAGGTAACTGACAACAGACAACAACATCAGTTATTAACTTTTAGATTAATAAACAACTTTTTTGATAACCCATAATCAGTTTGAGTTAAATTTTCCTCTCTTGCATCCTCTTAAATGTGAATTTTTTCTGGCCTCTTTCTGTCTTTGGGTTGTGGACCATGGGCTTTGGAAAACTGGAAAAATCTTATTTTATAGACCAAGCAGCAGATTACTTAAGAAGGTAATAAAGACACACATAAACGTTATTTATCCCCAGGGTGTGAAAGGGAGGTATTGGACAACAAAAACAAAAAAGAAATGGAAAATAGCATTGGTGTCACACTGTATGACCAGATACGTTGAGTTTACTTAAAAAAATTTGAGGAAACCGGTTGCCTTAAAAAATGTAATGAGTGATGAAAACTTGAGTGTATTAAACTGAAATGCTTGATTTGTATGGAACTGCTATTTTAAGTAGAACACACTAAATGCCAAGTTAATTTAACTTAAAATTTGTTGCAATGTCAATTGCATTGTATAATCATTAGACTTAATATCATCAGTTCATTGTACTCAATTCCAAGTTGATTTCAATTAAAATCTTTTGCAATGTAAATTGCTTTGTATAATTATTAAACTTAATATATTGAGTTTATGACACTTAATTCCAAGTTCATTTAATTCAAAATCACATGCAGTATTAATTTCAGTAAACAAAAAAACAACTACCAAAGAGACATTCTTTTTCTTTTTTTATTTTGCTGTAGAAGTTTTAACCTCAAACTAAAACATGAAAGTCATGGAACATAATATCTTGGCTGTTTATTCAGATGTTTCCAACCTTTCTCTCTATGCATTTAACTGTCTAGTGAGTGAATGCTTAACCCTACTCAAAACTCAGGTTGGAAGGTCCATGCTTTAACAAACAACCTTAAATCACTAGCTCCTGAGAACATACTGTATTTCACATAAAACATGAAAAGGTCTTACACCAACATTTTCTCAGCTCTTTCACAATAGCACTTCTGCTGCTTAAACAAATGAATTACAACAAATTACATTAAAAAAAAAAATACGATGAGGGGCGTGGCCTGGCCGCAATGGAGTGAGTCGTGTTTTATGTGCTCCCGCTAAACTCCTTTTTTAAGCGAGATTTGTAAAGTGGATCTTACATTATTCAACAGTAAACTTCTGTAAAAACATATTCTGAAGTTGGACCAGCCCCGACAAAGCATGCAAATGGCAACAAAATTGAAGAAATACAAGTATACTGGATCCTCCAACACAAGGCCCAACACGTCCTCGGATCAGAGTACTGCCGAGAGCCCAGGTGAAATGACCCCGCCCCTGCCGACCTCAGGACATATGGACATTACAAGCCTCAAGTCAGAAATCCTCCTTTCACTGAAAGCAGATTTTTCAGCTGTGATTAAATCAGAGCTGAAAAATGCCCATGCCAAAGATTTTGACTGTCTCAAGAGCGAGCTGAAGGCGGTGAAAACGGAAATAATGAATAACACCGTGGCGCTGAACCCTGAGACTGACCAAGTGAAAGTTAGCATCAAAGAGGTGGAGGGGGGGCTATCAGTATGGTCGGATGAAGTGGCTACTTTACAAAACATAGTGAGTGAGCTGAGGGCAGAGATGGTGAAATTAAAAGACAAATGTGAGGATATGGAAGGTAGAATGAGGAGATGCAACATAACAATCCTGGGTGTACCCGAAACTCCCTCCTCCAGCTCCACAACATCTGTATCAAAGCTGCTAACGGAGGTGCTACAGCTGGATAAAAAGCCACTGGTTGACCACTCACATCGGAGTCTAGGGCTGAGAAAAGCGGGTGGAAAACCCCGTGCCATCATCATCAAGCTACACTACAATTGAGACTGTGTGGAGATCTTGTGCAGAGTCCGCACTCAAGGTCCACTCTGTTTCAACTGTGAACAGGTTTTCATCCATTCTGACTACACCGCCACTGTTGCCAAAGCATGGGCTGTGTTCACGGAGGTGAGGAAGCTGCTGCGTGACCAACAGGGAGTCCGGTATGGAATCTTGTTCCAGCTCGACTTCGGATCATGTACAGACAGGAGGACACGGAGTTTACTGACCCGGACAAAGCTATGACTTATGTTCGGAAGAACATCATTCAGTCCACGGAGGTAGGAGAGTGATTGTCGGACTGAAAACCCTTCAATAGGTGTGTCTCTGTTCAGGTTTACGAGTAGGTTCATCTTATTCACACCACAATGCAGAATGTTTTTTTGTACAACTCCAGAACATATGATATTGTCCTGCTCGTCTTAGTATTTCAAATTTTATTATTTGTAAGCGGACTTTATGCCTCATGGTGAGTATGAAACATAACAGATTTATTAAGAGATGGAAACCACTCTCACAGAGTCAGACCTGCAACATAATTAGGATGTCCTTTCCCAAAATGATAATATTAGTTTACTGTGTGTTATATGCAAGAATGTATTATGTTGCACTTTGGTATTCCTTTTTTTTGTTATATTAGAGGCTAGGCGGGAGTCCAAGCATCTAGTGTTACAGTTCCCCACTACAAACACTTCATGTGTGGATTTTCTCTTGAGGGATGTTTTAATCACCTTGTTCAAGTAGGTGATGGGGGGTGGGAAAATACTGGACCTGTTCACAAACTGAAACTAATTTGCCAGATTTGGATATCTGTCTACATTTATTTTTGTGTTTTGATGTTCTTGGGTTTCATGTATGGTACACATTTCTTTGTATACACATTATGGCTAACGTAAATAGTGTAAGAGGCTATGATGGCTGCCCAGTTAACTTCATAAGCTGGAATGTTAAGTCACTTAATCACCCAGCAAAGCTTAAGAGAATATTTTCACACTTAAAATGGCTTAATACAGATATCGCATTCTTACAGGAGACCCATATACGTTCCTATGACAGTCATCATCTTGTAAGGAGATGGGCAGGTCAGGTGTATCGATCCAATTTTTACTCAAAGGCAAGGGGTATTGCGATTATGATTGGTAAAGGTGTCCAATTCACGTATGTCACACGTGCAAACTGACTCTGCTGGGCGTTATGTAATTGTGGTAGGAAAATGATATACACTCCCAGTTATTCTAGCCTGTATCTACGCCCCAAACTGGGATGACCCTTCATTCTTCACTAATCTCTTTTCACAGTAACCAGATATGACAACACATTATCTTATACTTGGTGGCGACGCTAATTGTGTACTTTCCTCTGCTTTAGATCGGAGTATTTCTAAAAGGGTATCCCTGTCCAAATCAGCGCACTCTGTTCAGCTCTTCCTTAAAACTTATGGTGTAGCAGATGTGTGGTGGTTTCGTAATCCCACCTCCAGAGCATACTCCTACTTTTCCCCAGTTCATAAGACGTATTCGTGCATTGATTATATTTTCCTTGACAAAAGAATTTTGCATCTTATAAAAGAATGCGAGTATGGAGCCATAGTCATTTCAGATCACAGTCCCCTGGTTATGAAAATACATATTCCTAATACACAATTCACATACCACCAATGGTGTTTTAACCCTCTACTTCTTTCAGAAGAAGAGTTTACGAAATTTATATCAAAGGAAATTAAAGTGTTCCTTGACATTAATCAAACCCCAGGGATGTTGCCATCTATAGTATGGGAATCATTAAAGGCATATTTAAGGGGCCAAATCATTTCATACTGTGCAAATAAAAAAAAAAAAAAACTAGTTCTGAGCATCTCAAAAAGGTAACAGACTCTCGTCTGTTACTTGAGTTAGATATGTTATGTAGCCATTCCCCTTCTGCAGATATGACTAAAAAACGCCTGTCGTTACAGACAGAGTTTAATCTCTTGTCTACTCAGCAGGCGGAATACCTCATTTCTAAATCAAGACATAGCCATTATGAGCATGGGGAAAAGGCTGGACGAGTACTTGCACATCAGCTGCGCCAAAGGACTGCTAACCAAACGATCACTGCAGTCAAGGATGAGCATGGTCTAGAGTGCACTGATAATGGAAAAAGAAATTCCTGTTTCAGGAAATTTTATCAATATATATAATATATAATATATAAATTTATCAATATATACTTCGGATTCACTCTCTAATCCCTCCGTCTTGGAAGACTTTTTTAGATCCCTGAATATGCCCTTTACAGATGTAGACCTAGCTGCTGAGCTTGAGAGGGACTTTTAAGTCATGGAAATTGACTCAGCAATTAAAGCCATGCAACGTGGCAAGTCTCCTAGACCAGATGGCTTTCCAACTGATTTCTTCAAAAACATTTTCAGATCAGCTCTCTCCTTTGCTGCTATCAGTATTTGAAGAATCTTTTGCCACCAAATCCCTACCTCCAACCATGCGTCAAGCAATTATATCTCTATTCCTTAAAAATGATAAAAACCCTATGAACTGCAGTTCATATTGTCCCATTTTACTGTTGAACACGGGTGCTAAAATTGTGGCAAAGCTTTTGGCACGCCATCTTGAAAAAATTATGCCCTCTATCATCTCATCAGATGAGACAGGATTTAAAAAAGATCGTCACTCCTTTTTCAATATCAGGCGTCTCTTCAGTGTCCTATATTCTCCTGCTCCACCTGATCCTGGGAATATTGAGGTGATCCTCGCACTCGACGCCGAAAAAGCGTTTTACCGGGTGAAGTGAGACCACCTTTTCAAAACTTTAGAAGCTTTCCATTTTGGCCCAAAATTCATTTCCTGGATTAAAATTTTATACACTCTCCCATTGGCTGTGGTACGCACCAGTAACAACTTATCCCCATACTTTGAGCTGAAACGAGGTACAAGGCAGGGATGTCCTCTGTCACCACTTTTATTTGCCATAGCACTTGAGCCGCTTGCAATAGCCGTGAGGCAGCACCCTACCATCAAGGGAATTCACAGGGTGGGTTCAGAGCATAAAGTTTCACTTCATGCTGATGATATGCTACTGTTTATATCAGATCCTCTCTCAAGCCTTCCTGAACTACTAACTCTGCTCACTAAATTTGGGAAAATATCTGGCTATAAAGTCAATCTTCAGAAAAGTGAACTTATGCTGATTAAATCTGTGGATGGGTCATTTTTTGGGTCGGCTCCATTCAAAATTAGCCCTAAAAAATTTAAATATCTAGATATATGGGTCACACGTGACCACAAGGATCTCTATAAAGCCAATTACCAACCTCTATTGCATAATCTTAAGCAAGACTTGGCACAAAAAATCACCCAGAATTAACAAAAATATATTATAGAGTATATTACACAATGGGAGGTATGGCACTTCCAAATTTCTTATACTACTACTGGGCTGCTAATATTAGAGCATTGTTATATTGGATGAGGAATGATGTCATTAGTCCTGAGTGGACGGTATTAGAGAGGGGATCTGTTGGATCTAGTTCTTTGGTAGTTTTATTGTGCTCTAAATTACCACTTAAACAGCCTATCTCAACCTTTACCAGTTGTTATCCACTCTGTTAAAATTTGGAACCAATTTAGACGGACCTTTAATCTCACTGATCTCTCATATGCCGCACCAGTGACAAGGAATCATATGTTTACTCCATCAATGATAGACAGAACTTTTGATATCTGGTCAAGAAATGGAATGGGTGCACTATCCGATCTCTACATTGATAATAGATTTGCCTCTTTTGTACAGTTGTCACAAAAATGTAATCTTCATAAATCTCATTTCTTCAGGTACTTACAGGTGAGAGACTTTGTAGCCTCTAATTCTGACTGCTTCCCATTATGTCCTTCTGTAACGCTACTAAATGTAATTCTTAAATGCAAAGTTGACACAAAAAAGTTATAAGCAGAATCTACACAACGCTTAACTTGCATAACCTGAACAGTCTGGATGGTCTACGAAAAAAGTGGGAAGCAGACCTAGAGGAAACAATTCCAGAAGCAATATCAGAAAAAATCATACAGAGAATATACTCTTCCTCAATATGCCTTAGGCACTTTGTGATTCAGTTTAAAGTAGTGCATCGTCTTCATTGGTCCAGAGACAGATTATCCAAGATTAAACCAGATATTGACCCTACATGTGATCGATGCAGACAGGCTCCTGCTACATTGCTACATATGTTTTGGTCGTGTCCCAGGCTGCATAATTTTTGGCAATCCATTTTTGAGGCATTCTCTAAAATATGTGGGGTAATAGTGCACCCATCCCCACTGATCTCATTGTTTGGTGTGACTCCGGTGGATGCTCCTTTCATCGGACGTTGTATGAATACGATGGCCTTCTGCTGTTTGTTAGCTAGGCGCCAAGTTTTATTTAAATGGAAGGATGCTCTCCCTCCCACATATGGACAGGATCAGAGAGGTTATGCACCATATTCATCTAGAAAAAATTAGAAATACCATTAGGGGTTCCACCAGAAAATTCTATGCCATTTGGCAGCCATTTATTTGCTTTATAGAAGGTATGGAAGCTACCAACATATCTGTGTGACTCAAATATCTGTGTACCTTTCTGCTTTGTTATATTTATTTATTACCTCCGCGAGGAGGTATTGTGATTGCTTTGCTTTGTGTGCATGCGTGCCTGCATGTTTGTTTGTTAGTAAAATAACTCAAAAAGTTATGGATGGATTTTCATAAAATTTTCAGGAAATGTTGATACTGGCACAAGGAAGAAATTAATTTTGGTGGTGATCGGGGTGGGGCACACACAGATCTGTCTTGGCGCTCTCCGAGTGCGTTTCTTGTTTTTACTTTATTTTTAATTGTCTTTCCCCTTATTTATTTATTTATTTAAGTGTATATGAATGTGCGTGTGTGCATATGTGTACATATATATAATATGTGTGTGTGTGTGTGTGTGTGTGTGTGTATGTATATATGTTTGTGTATGTATATGTGTGTATATATATGTCTCTACATGTATGTGTTTGAAGGGGGTTTGTATATTTCTGTCTGTAAGTGTATTATGTCTGGATGTAGATGGATTGGTCTGGGTCTGGTGCTTGGGGTGGGTGGGATGGGTGGGAGTGCAGGGGAATGGGAATTGGATGCAGCGGTTTCATGTTTAAGTTGTATGTTTTTGTGGATTTGAAAACTGAGAATAAAAAAAGTCCTTGAGCCAAAAAAAAAAATACATAAAAATATCGACACTATGAATTAATATGCTGGCTGTTCCTCTGTTTTAATTAAACTGGCCTGGTTGACAAAATAACACATGTTGAACAATGAAATGACAGCAACTGGATCAACAACCCATGATATCTGTACCAATGTCATAAGACATAAAAGGCAAACAGTGCACAAACAGCGACACGCTTCTCGAAAAGTGCAACATGAAAAACGAACCACCTGATCCCTAGAGCAGTAGCATAATTATTTGAAATCCCATTTTAGACTTAAAGCTGGTTTTTCACCTGGTCCAATTTATGATCAGCTCATCATCAAGCTCTGCAGAAGACTAATAACGATGTAATGGCTTCCAGGTGTGATGGAAGAGGGAAATATCTAAAACATGCAGGATACCGGCCCTCGAGAACCAGAGTTGGACACCCCTGCATTAGAAGTAGCCCCTCCTCTCCCACTGAAACATAAAATCAACCATTGAAATGGTAAATTGTAAAATACAATGTCAAAATAACCTTTCCCACAAACAGCTAGATCTACAAAGTTCCAGACAAATCAAGCTGACTTCAGAGATTAAATCTCAACTGCAGCTCAGTTTGTGATTTGGAGCAAAAGATGCAACTGCCCGTATGTACAAGTTAAAATGGTGGCCCTTCACAACTCAGTGGAGAAAAAAAGGAGAGATCATGGCTAAAACTTAGTGATTTAAAACCATTCACCTTAAACTTTTTCATACTTTGGACAATGTCTACAAATTTGAAGAATATACTTAACATTTTATAATTATGTAATAAAACTTAAATCATTTAAGTACATTGTAATTAAAGCATTTTAGTATATACAAAGTCTGGGCTTACAGTGCAGCATCATTTAACCTTATTTTAAATATGATTATTGGTCTAGAGTTAAACCATCAGTGCCTCCCTGATTATTCTCAGACTATATATATCAATCCTTTTTTATATCAATCTTACACTAACATGTTTTGGAAAACAGATTTTTCTTTTCCCCACGTTCAATCTTTAAATGTTTGAAACATTTGCATCAGCTACTGGTCTTGTTTTGCTTCTATGTTTAACGACTATGAAAACAATCATGGGTTGCAGCTCTGTTCAGCTGCCCAGCATGACCACAAAACAATGTCATCGTTTAGCCTGAAGCTGGGCTTATACTGTGCTATTTTGTTCTGTCCCAGATTAAACGCATTGTTTTAATGTTTTAATGGTGCTGCTGTAATGTGACATTTCAGATTTCTATTTGGTTGTCTTAAACATCATATGTGCATTGTCAATGCGATCATTTTTTCAAAGTAGTTTGAAGTAGTTTAAACTGTGTAGAGTCTATGTTTTTTGTTTTGTTTCCATTTGACATTTTCTAGTATTAAGACCACGACAACACAAAGGTATGGAGTCAAGACCAAGACCATTGAGGGTGAGGACGAATCAAGACAGAGAACAGACTGGCAGGCTGGTTTCGACCAGTTTTAAATGTGAAGTGTCATGAGAGAACTTTTGTTATGATTTGGCACTATATAAATAAAATTTGATTGATTGATCAATCAATCAAACAACAAAAAAGTTTTCTTAAGTTTTTCTCAAGCATTCCAGATAGATCTGGTTTAAGGAGTGACATGATTCCTTTTAACAGCAAGGAGCAGAATCACAAGATTGAGGATGAATCACTCATCACAAAAAGGTTTCACACCTAAAAGAAATGCTTGAAAGATGTTTTTCAAGTCACAGTGGTGATGTTAACAAATAAATCAGAAAACACAACTGAGATTTAGCGATATCCTGCAACTCTGGTCTGAACTGGTCATGAAATAAAGAAAGATCCTACTCCTTAAAATATCCAGATATTGAAATGTTTAAAAACAATGCAAATACTTTCCAATAAAGAAGAAAAACTTTCTGTTTATATAATTATGTAATTAATAGATTGTAATATAAGAGCATTGTTTATACTGTAACTGTAGTTGTGCTTCTGTTTTTGCAGTCAAACTATGGAATGAATTTAGTAATGAGTTTCAAAAGAGTCTTTAAATATATGGGATTATAAGTAAGTGATTTAAAATGCAAAATAATTAAGGACTAAAATTTAATGTAGATTTAGCTATATGGTTATATTGTGTTGGTATTGTTGGATGGAACCAGAAAAAGCATGAATAAGCTTTTTTTTTGGTTATTGGTTGTGAGAAATAATCTTTGTTCTGTATATGCACGTAATTGAAAAAAAAAATATATTCATGTAGTACCCAAGAATGAGGCAAGACCAAGTAAAAATTCAATGAGATGAGACCAAGACCTCTAAAAACTGGTTTTAGAACATAAACTGGTAGTTTGTAAAGCAGTGCTTTCAAAGATTTTCAAAGATTCAAAGATTTGTCTGAAAACTCAGTATTAAAAGAACATTACCTTAAAAATTAACTAGATACCTGGACAAGTCACCACCTTTTTCATTACAGTTAACTTCTGAGTACGTACATTAAACTGTTCATTTCACAGGCCAGTCTCTCTCAAACACATACAATCCCTTTTGCCTCCTTCCCGCCATCATCAGTGATGTTCTTGTTCTTGATCATACAGCATACATCACAACTGAAACCCAGTGCTCTCTGTAAGATGTTGTCTCCTTTTGTTGTTGTTTGATGCCTCTGATGAGAGGACATAACAGACGCAACTTCGTTTACTGTAATAACATGTTTTTGCTAAACCCATAGTCACTGCAGGAGACGGGCATGGTGGTAAATACAGTCAGTTGATGGTAACGAGCTGATGCACTGGTTTCAGTGTAAATATGTCAAAAAAAAACAAATGAGGGAATATGTTTGGTCAGAATGACATTCATCCTCCACTTCACAGACTGGATAGTCAACATTACATTTACATGCTTTATGCCTGTTTATGTATGTACTAAACAATGTACCCAAAACTAGATAAGCTAGATAACTGAAAACACTATGTGTCAGATGTAAAACAAAATTTTGATTTGCTTTTAATCCAGTACCTTTAAGATCATTAAATGTTTCTTAATGAATTTATATTTAAACAATTGTGATTTGGTCTTGTCTGATTTTATGATACTATAGTAGTACATAGATGTCTAAGTAACACTGGGATCTTTAAATCTAACTATATTTTAATAACACTGTTGTTAACTCTAACTGTTAATCAAACTGATGGAAAACAAGTACTTCTTATTCTCCTGATCAGATTACTATCAAGTGGCAGAAATAGTACTGCCTTTAACCAAACTCAAGCAAACCATCTGAAATACAACAAAACATTTCTCTTTACGACAGGTTAAGTGACAAGAAAATCTCATAAAACAATCTGGTGTTTGTTGTCAACAGCTGTGAACAGTCTACTGTGGAGCAGTGGTGGATCTAGTAAATTTTACATGGGGTGGTAATGGGGTAGCAGGAGGTCTTGTCAGGGTGGCATAGAAACGTCCTCACCGCAATAAATGGAATCTCCATATATGTTTAGATGGAGTCAATAACACTTTAAAACTATTTTTTAATTGTTATGCAATAGAGTAGAAATTTGCTTCATCTTTACTCTTATCATAATTACTGATAAAATAATAAACATGTAAAGCAGGGGTGGGCAACTCCGGTCCTCGAGGGCTGGTATCCTGCATGTTTTAGATATTTCCCTCTTCCAGCACACCTGGAAGCCATTACATCATTATCAGGCTTCTTCAGAGCGTGATAATGAACTGATCATTAATTGAACCAGGTGTGCTGGAAGAGGGAAATATCTAAAACATGCAGGATATCGGCCCTCGAGGACCAGAGTTGCCCACCCCTGATGAAAACCTTTGACATATCTAACCTCACACAACAGCTTTTAGTGAAACCATGTTATTTTATTGAGTAACATGTTACTGTATGTCACTGCACTGGAATCTAAATGGAAAATGAAACTATATTGTGTGGTCTAGATGAAATATAGGTGGATCCCCTGACTCCCTTCCATCATTCTGTCCATCTGCCTCCTCATCATCTGCTTCTGTCCTGTCAGAAACCGACACTTCCTCATTTTCATCCCTTACATCAGGGGTATTCAAATCCGGTCCTCGAGGGCTGGTATCCTGCATGTTTTAGATATTTCCCTCTTCCAGCACACCTGGTTCAATTAATGATCAGCTCATCATCAAGCTCTGCAGAAGCCTGATAATGATGTAATGGCTTCCAGGAGTGGTGGAAGTGGGAATTATCTAAAACATGCAGGATACCAGCCCTCAAGGTCCAGATTTGAATACCCTGCCTTACATTAACATCATCTATTTCCTCTTCTTCACTTCCTTCCTGGTCGGTTCCTCTCTTCAGCTCTGACCCTCCTGGTTTCTCTACCATTCTTTCTTCTCCTTCATTTCTTTCCTTCTCTTCCTCCTGCTCATTCCTTATTTTTTTTACCCAATATAACTAGCGATTATGCTACTTTTACTTTTTCTTTTCCTTGTGGCCTGCAAATGCCAAGATATTAAAATTTCAAGGTTAAAATCCTTGTATTTTTCTCCCTGTATTTGTTATTTTCCCAGTTTGACATTAAGTATGTAACCTGGCTTAAATGTATAGGCTTATTGCTGTGATACTGGTCACACTGTCACTAAAACTGAAGCCCCTGAAACAGCGACCCTCTGAATTCAAACATACCAGTTTACATATCTAAATGCTTCATAGACTGTTTATTATAATCAGCTGACAAACCAAAGGGGAAATGCTCCAACAAATCACATGCAACTGAGTAATTTTTGGCTAATGATGAATGAACATAATGTAACCTTTAGTGTATATTCCATTTATTACATATTTAACTTGACTTTAACTTTGTGTGATAGGGAAACTGACTTCACCAGGTGAAAGCTGGGCAGCTCAGTTGCTCCACCTGCGGGTTACAGACTCGTACCATGTGTGTGTGGCGCAGGAGCTCCGTGCATTTAATGCAGGGGCGGAGCTAAGTATTTAGGGGCCTAAGATAATTACCTCCGCCAAGGAGGTTATGTTTTTGCCAGGGTTTGTTTGTTTGTCTGTCCGTTAGTGTGCAACATAACTCAAAAAGCTATGGACAGATTTTGATGAAATTTTCAGGTTTGTTGGAAATGGGATAAGGAAGAATAATAAAATTTTGGTGGTGATCGGGGGTGGGGGGGGCCCACGGGGGGGGCCACTGATCAGCCTTGGCGGAGGTCTGCGCTCTCCGAGTGCTTCTACAGTGCAGACCTCCGCCAAGGCTGATCAGTGGCCCCCCCCGTGGGCCCCCCCACCCCCGATCACCACCAAAATTTAAGCATTTCTTCCTTATCCCAGTTCCAAAAACCCTGAAAATTTCATCAAAATCTGTCCATAACTTTTTGAGTTATGTTGCACACTAACGGACAGACAAACAAACAGACAGACAGACAGACAGACAAACCCTGGGTGGGGGGGGCCCACGGGGGGGGCCATTGATCAGCCTTGGCGGAGGTCTGCGCTCTCCGAGTGCTTCTAGTTTTATAATTATAATTTTTTGGTGAAATCATCTTTTATTTCAATTCTTTGAGAGGCTTTTGGGAATAGTGCTGATTTGTTTTGTTTAGCAGAGTTTTTAGAACATAAGTTAGAGGGGCAGCTGGGGGGCAAGACTCTACAACGGGGGGGTAGTTGCCCCGCCCTTGCACCCCTCCTGCCGTGGAGTCAAGGAGACAACACCAAGGAGATCACACTTCAGTAGATGAACACAGAGCTTGATGAGTCCTTATAAGTTGAAAATTTATGATGACCAGAGGACACATGACAGAGAAAAGTTGCTAAATTTTAGCTGATGAAAGAGGTGATGCCAAAAACCAGAAGGAAATATGAAGGAAATGTCCACTATATAGCCTAACACCTGTTTCTCCTATCCATCATTTAATGCCTGTTGGTTGATTGCCAAACCAGCCTACAGGTGTAATAATGCCACCAATGGACTGGATTTGGTACGCTCTACTTTATGGCACATTATGTTACACTAAGGAGCATCTGCTGAGTCGATGCCTAGTGGTAAAATTTAGTACTGGTTTAAAAAAATTTACACTGGCAGAACATATGTTTTTGTAACATCCAGATTTTCATACCTCTTTCTGGCTGTTAAAAGTTTTATAAATATCATAAAAACCTGATGACAAAAAGTATAATATCCAGCCTTTTATTGCAGTTATAGGCGTCCTGTCAGCAGTTTTACAGACATCTGGCAAAATGTTTTTTATTTGGAATTGGATATTTTCGCTACAGTGCCATGAGAATTCACTGTGGTATCAGTCACAGCTCAAAGAGGCAGTATCGTACCCAGTTCTTCTAATACATCCACAGATGGAAGCTCATATTCCATCGCTGGGTGACATGACCTGAGATTTCCATGCAACAGAGGAGACCTTGTACAGCAGAGGGGCCATCACTCAACACTGAGGCTTATGAGAGTGTGAGTCCATGTGGATATGAGAGGAATCAGATGGCTCAAGTTTCTCCCAGTCCACATAAACCCTGGTCAATCCTCTCCAATGCTCTGAACAGACAAATGAGCAGACAGTGGAAGTGCAGCCAGAGGCATTCTTAAAAAGACTAACATCATCAGAAACACTTGCAACTTAAGTGAAATGTACTGAAATTTAAAAGGAAGAAAGTGTTACTACTGTCCTTTAACATTTTTATCATGAGTAAAAGTTTTGGTCCTTCTCCAGGAACAATGGTTCCAATGTATTAAAAATAATCACTGAGCTTTACTAAACATCACATTTGTTTTGCCTTGACACATTCAGTGTATGCAATGGTAGAATAAGTATTTATTAAGGCAACAGTGGATTTTGAAAATTATGCCTATGTGTAATACAACGGCGGCTGCTCGTCTTTCAGAGAGGAAGCTCATTGTCGGCTTACATCAAAAAAAAAAAAAAAAAAAAATTGTCAAGTTATTTAAACATACATTCGGCCCTCCGTTCCTTCTAAGAAATGGTCCAGTGACTTATCGTACCAAGTAGGTGTCTTTTCCAGGGGCTGGACCAGTGTCCTCTCAATGTCCAGCAGAGCTGGGCTGCTTAGATTGCCTTGGCCCAGTGTGTTGCGAGTATAAGACTTCAGCCTTTTTAAACAAGAGATGCTCCTTTCACTCCGACCTAGCCGACAGTTTAATTGATTTAACTATCTACAAAATGATATTCAACTCGAACAAGAAATGATTAAATTATGTAACTGAAACAAGAAAAGGCTGAAATTATGTTAAATTGAAACAAGGAAGTACAATGAGTGTGTTTTATTTACAGTGCAAGACATGAACGAGTAATTTTGTAGTGGCTTCTCTCTTGATTTCACAGCAGAATGCACGGCAGTATTAAACTGAACTCTGTCAGTGAAGGAGTAGATCTCAAAATAGCTGTCAATCAAACGGGATTCAGCCTTTCGACTGATCCTCCAATCAGCACGTGGGATTCTGGCGTCCAGCCAGCTGAGCTCCGCCCACAGCTCCATTCACCCCCAGAGACGCCCAGCATCTACGGGCAAATGCACTGAGCAGAGATCACATGAGAAAACAGCGCAACGGGAATGTATGAGAAGTGAACAACATTGCGTCCGTTGATTTGTGATAAAGCTGATTCTGAACAAACTCATCTTTAAGATGAACGTGTTCTAACACATTTGTAGTCAATAAAATGTCAACACAACCATACACATTTAACCATTTAATTTTCATAATTTTAGGGGAAGCCAGGCTTCGCTTGCAGTCTATGAGAAATTGCCACCGGTGTAATACATGCAATATATATGCCTGATATTAAATATTTCTTTCACTTCATCTCAAAGTGGCTATCTCCTAATTTAAGTCAAATAATTACAAATAAACTAAACTGAATCACTGACATCAAAGTCAGTAATCAATCAGTAAATCTGGTTGTGAACATTTGAAACCAATTTAAACAAAAAAAAAAAAAAATGTAGGTATTAGTATCTTACAAATATTATTTTGGGTTACTGTTTACACCAAAGTCAGGTATTTCCATCAGCAATGTCTGTTGATACCAGTAGTTTGTCCTATTAGTATTGTTACTCAGTCAAATCATTGATTGGATTAAATGGTTTATCTGTACTATTCTGCCCACATTTTGATGAAAATCTAACCATTTGTTGTTGATCTATTCTTTCTTATGTTACTAATGGTGACTGTAAGGGTTTTTCTTAACTGGGGAACAGGGGCGCTGCGCCCTCATGCTTTTGGCTAGCGCCCCCTTACCGAAATTTACAACATTATTACACTTCTAACAGAAGAATAAGTTACTCTTCGATTGGTTGTAGGGGTGAAACAATTCCTCAAGTAATTCAAGTACCACTCGGATTGCAAAAAATGATTGGGGAATATTCTCTGCCTCGAGGAATAGCTTATTAATTGTAAGCTCAAAGCACAGCATTTCGCAAGGACTATTTATATGTGTCACAACGCGCCTACGTTACTCACCGCAAAGGAAGATGAAGAGGACGTGGAAGTGTTCTGATGAAGCAGCGGGGAAAATAGAAGAAGCGAGCATAGACAGGCGAGTCCATACGCAATAATGACTAAAGACAAAAAAACACATAAAAAAGACAGAAAATGCCATCAGTGTGGAAGGATTTCAGACTGAACAGCAAGGTAAACACCGTGTCATATGTCCGTTGAAACACTGCCCTTCCATAAAACAACATCACATGTAGCATCTTCTCATAAAACACTCAGAATGCAGTGGAGGACCCGAGATAAAATAGAATTAACATAGCGCAAATCAACGAGATTAACGTCAATATACCTTACTAACATAACGTTAGCCCTGTGGAGGGCTAGGTTTCTGTTAATTATGGCTACTGTCGAATTTGTGGATAGTTTATTATGATTTTCACAAGCACAGATTTAGGCAGCAAGCCGTGATTTGCACAGTTAATTTCCCAAAAGCACGGCCAAAATGGTGCACGGGTAGGTGAAAGTTTTCTCTTACCTTGTCACGGCCGAATTTTGGCAAAATCCAACTACATTTTGCTAAAATGAAGCGAATCATCCATTAACTGGACGCACGTGTGTGTGTGTGTGTGTATGGGGGGTTGTAGGTTATGAGACAGACAGATAAGGTGGGGGGGGCATTGCCTTGATTCTCCTGAATATAGAAGAAATGTGTAAAACTGTTCATGCATGGACTCGTTCCAAGTTCCCATTCAAATGTTCTTGCCTCTTTTATGCCACAACAAATTCCTGTTAACTCTAAATTGAAAATTCTGAAACTTACAGCTGCCAAAGTTAAGTTGCACATCAAAAAGGCAATGTTTATGCCTTTTTGAAAATGTATTAATGCCTTATATGTTTGATACTTACAAGAAATACTAAGTTGAAAGTAATTAAATTTTATTTATTTTTATTTGTATTTGTAATTGCCTCTCTGAAAATGTCTCTAGTCAAGAAAATACCTTTTGTTGCATATGCACAATATGAATGTAACAAATAAAACTGTTAAATATCAAAAAAAAATCAAAAAGGAAACCAATTAGTCCTTCATTATTAAGTGAAATACCTTGTTTCCTCTTGTGTGCTCTTTAACCCAGCAAAAATAAGTTTTATCCGATTACTCAATTAATCGAAGGAATTTTCAGTAGAATACTCGAATACTAAAATATTCGATAGCTGCAGCCCAATTGGTTGCTTTAAAAAATTGCAGGAGGGCCACTAGAGTTACAATATCCCTCTCAGATAGCCTCAGAATGTTCCATTTTTACCTCAGTTTTTCAAAAGGGAAACCCCCCCTTCCGCACCATCCCCCCTGCTTGGTTGCTTCGCTCCCTCGCCTACCTGTGCTCCCTCTTACAAATTTTTTTTTAGAAAAAACCCTGACGACTGTATTTCTTAAATATGCATCTCTGGGTTTCAGTTAGCAAATCTTATCCCTCATAAAATTTATTTAAAACCGATACATTAAAACCTTGCTGGTTAGTTACGTTACTTACTTCAAATGAAGTTGTAACATGGTCAGTTGTAAGAATCTAAAGGAGTTTTAGTTTTACTGCAGATGTAAACTAACTCAAACAGGGCTTTGAACCAGATAAAGTTGAGGACTTCAAGTCATCAATCAATATTTTTTAAAAATTGACATCAACCTAAAAATCCCACACAGCTGCCATCAGTAGCATGTGTGTATAGTTGTTTGGATATAAAATAATGATTTTTATTACTAACAAAATGTTGACTTCATTTCTTCCAATAAACAGAAAAATATGGCAGTTTTAAGTAAATTCAGCCACATTACCATTTGTTTTTGTTCAATCTGTTGAAACTGTTTTGAGGTCACTGTCATTCTTTCATCAACTGAGGCATGTATTATACTTGGATCATGCTTGGATTCAAGATACTGGACTGTAATTATGTTATTATGTCATATGTGGTAAAATGCACACCAGACTGGTGAAAAAAAAAATACCGCAGGAAACCATGATGAGTCCCATTGTTGTAATTTTCAAAAGTAGTGATGGTGTAGGAGATTGTTCTGAAGCAGTGTTTTCATAAAAATTCACCATCCTCCCTGAAACTAGCAGCACTAATTCAAGAAACCATTACTTGCGTAAAGTTTAAGAGAATAGAGAGAATATGGGAAGTTACATGTGCAATGTTAGCCAACCTGGGGCTCGTTTCTGCACTAGTTCATTAAATCGTTAAGCCCAGCGCAACACATTTTGCGCTATCCCGTTTCTGGGCTCGCTCTTTGTTCGTTAACAACTAGTGCAACGCAAAATGCGTTCATTCGTTAGTTCATTAACCCCAACGCAACGCAAAATGCGCTATCCCGTTTCTGGGCTAGTTGGTTAAAAGTGAGCGCTCGCCCAGTTCCTCGTTAAAGAGCTGATTTTAACACGGAGCTCAGAGGTCCGCGTTAGAAAGAGGACGTATTCTTGTAGATTCATTTCACTTCGTTTCTGTCATGTATTTCCTTTGAAATATTATTTATGTTTGTAGAAGAAGATTTTAACACAAGTCTGACAATATCTTTAATGATATCAGATTTTTTCCATCGACATTTTGCACTGATAAAAACGAATCTACCAAGTGAGGACTGATCCGCTCACTGAAATTTTATTTCTATGGATTTATGGATAAATAGAAAAGCAGACCTCCGCCAAGGCAGATCAGTGCCTCCCCGGAGAGCGCAGACCTTCGCCAAGGCAGATCAGTGCCCCCCTGCCCCCCATCACCACCAAAATTTTATAATTTTTTCTTGTGCCGTAATCAACATTTCCTGAAATTTTCATTCAAATCCGTCCGGGTTATCTTGCACACGGACAGACAGACAGACAGACAAACCAAACGCCGGGAAAACATAACCTCCTTGGCGGAGGTAAATGTAGATTAGTTCAGGACAAAGTGTGTGTGGCTTTGAGAGATGAATGAATGAATGAATAAGAACCGTATGGGACCAGTGCCAGTGAACTGGTGACACACACACCAGCAGGGGTGTGTGTGCCTGTGCGTGCGCCTAATGAGATATGAGCGCGTGGATGAGAAGAACGGAACAGAGTTCCGTTTTTCTATACAATCTGTTTGTCCTGTTGTTGCCGTGGTTACGACCAACAGTGACCATTTAGAGTTCTGTTAATAAAGTCACCAATGCAGAATAACTGGTGTCATCCTTAGACGTCCAGCCAGACCATATGTATGTGTAAATAATTCAGTTCAGAGTGTGCGTGTGTGTGTGTGTGTGGCGGGGGTGCAGACAGCTGAGGGGGTCCATCTAGAGTCAGATGAGGGTGAGGAGGTCCATCCAAACAGGTGAGGGTAAGGGAGGAAGTCACAGATCCGGGCTCACAGATATCCTATAATACTTCTTCATTCTAACCATAATGCTGTAAGATGACTGGAAACAGTGGGAGCAGAGGCATTCATTCTGGGTTAAATAGTGAACGCACCTGTTTAGCGCACCCTTCAATGCAAATAGTGAGTGAACAATGGCTTAGCGAATGAAACGAGCGCAGAAACAGATTTTGGGTTCATTAAGCCTCTGCATTCGCTGACCCATCGTTCGCTCTCTATTTGCGCTGAGGGGCATGCAAACGGCTGCGTTCACTATTTAACCCAGAAACGCACCCCTGGTTAAAAGAGAACAAAGTGGACTACAGTCTGTTTTGCACAGTGTCAGGGATGATCACAAAAGACAGAGGAAAAAGGGAGACTGATAAGAAACTAATTCAGAATACCTCCTCCAGCTGGCAGGCCTTGATGACTGAGGTGTATCGGTACTCATCGTACGTCAGGCCGAACAGGATGTTGTCACGGATTGTCCCAGGCATGATCCAAGATGTCTGAGGTGAGAAGGAAATTCGCCCACTGTGCCGGATTTTACCCTCTGATGGAACCAGCTCTCCGAGGATCATCATGAGCAGGGAGCTCTGGAGATAACCACGGCTTTAATGTGAAGTATGAAGAGGACTAGAGTTTTATTGGATGTTAGACATACCTTCCCTGAGCCGGTGGATCCTGCCACTGCTAGCATCTTTCCCTTCTCCAGATGCAGGGTAATATTTTTGAGGACAGGCGTGACATAAAGGTTGGTGAAGAAGAGGCCAGCATCTCCATTTGGGTGTCGGTTTGCCTTGTTCTCCGCTTGATCTTCTCAAACAGCTCACCATACCCTGCAGAGATAAAGCCACCATAATTTAGGTGAATTCTCATCCTAAAGTCTTGGACTATAAATGGATGAGACAGAAGAATAAATCCCCATCCTCCTCATCATCCACATGAACAGTAGGTAGGTAGGTTTTACACTTTATCAGAATATCTGGAAGACATAGAAAACAGCTTATCAGTTACCTGATAAACAACATGACTTAAATGTTCACTCATTACTGTTTTTCAAAATAGACAAAAGCGCCTCAAGTTTTTTTGTTTGTTTCTTTAAATATTTATTCATTCATTCATTATCTGAACCCGCTTTATCCTCACTAGGGTCATGGGGGTCGCTTGGAGCCTATCCCAGCTACATAGGGGCGAAGGCGGGGTACACCCTGGACATTTTGCCAGTTCATCGCAGGGCTGAACATCAACAATCAATCACTCTCACATTCACACCTATGGGCAATTTAGATTAATCGATTAACCTATCGGTGCATGTCTTTGGATGGTGGGAGGAAGCCGGAGTACCCGGAGAGAACCCACGCAGACACGGGGAGAACATACAAACTCCACACAGAAAGGTCCCACCCTCCATCGACTGGTGCTGGAATCAAACCCAGGACCTTCTTGCTGTGAGGCACGAGTGCTAACCACTGCACCACCGTGTCGCCATGTCGCCGCTATATATCCAAAGGTAACTCTATTATGATTTAACATGTCTGGTTTGTATCTAAATTTTGCTCAAATTGTTTTCCAACACGCTAAATTCTATACAAAACTGGTACAGAATCAAGTACCACTGGCTAAAATGAGCCTGCTTCATTTCCTCTAATTTTTATATGGGCTGAACTCTAAGGATGTCATAAGAAATTTACAATATTACGGTAAATAATTGTTCGCTTATTAAAATTCATCATGCACTGACATACCATCTCAGTGTTTTACTGAATGTGACATTGTGTCACAGAGCATTTTGATTTGTTTTACTCTTTACATGGAATGGACGCTGAACATGTTCATGTTGACAGGCAGTGCATCAGATCGACAAAATCAACAAAAACTAACAAAATAATTAAGAGAATGAGGAAAATAGCAACAAAATGAGTATCATAATAATCAAATGGGCAACCCAATAAAAAGTTTAAAATAATCAAGGGGAAAAAAACAATCATTAGAAATAAAAAAGAACATAATAAGCTGTAAAAAGAATCAAAAATGAAACACCATATCATACGGTGGCGGTGGCTAGTGGTTAACACTTGCACTTCACAGCAGGAAGCTTCCAGGTTTGACTCTCAGTAGGACCAGAGCCTTTCTGTGTAGAGTTTACCTGTTCCTTACGTACCACACCGATTTCCTCCAGGTGGTCTGGTTTTCCCCACCATTGAGAAAGGTTATTTGGGCTTTCTGACCGCAGTGCTGATTAAGATCTGGACTGGTCCCAGATTACCTTCAATGGCAGTTCACAGCTCCTGATGTACACTATGTTCTAATGTGACGTACTGTGTGTGTGTGTGTGTGTGTGTGTGTGTGTGTGTGTGTGTGTGTGTGTGTGTGTGTGTGGTGTGTGTGTGTGTGTGCGTGTGTGTGTGTATTAGGATAGGTAAAATGCAGATACCAAATTTCCCTGTATAGATAATAAAGCAAGTCAACCATAACTTTTAACCAAACGGGCAACCCAAGGTTGTATGACCCATTCTGGGTCTTAAACCTAAGTTTGGGAGATACTGATCTACACAGTGTAATATCTATATGTATATGTATACACTATCAGTTTATTTATGAGTAGCTTTGCAAGTTTGTGGCGTGGATTTGGACATTTAAAGTGGTATTATGACATCTCTAGTAAACCGTTTTACTGACCATGGTGGTTACATACTTCTGAGGAAGGCATTACATTCACATTCTGTATTAGTATTGTGACTTCAGTAAAGTATGTGTACTGAGGTTGCATCACTGCCTACTTTATGTTTTAGCTTTAGGGATCAGAGTTTGTGTTTGTCATGCTGCATTTGAGATTATTCCCACAATGGCCCTTTTTCACCCTATCTGTCACCACCTTGGTACAGATTAATGGCCAACCCACCTTGCTGTCCAAAAAGGGGAACTCTGTCTGAGTGGCTGGATTAATCATTGACCTCTGTGACGTTTTATGGGTCACCGTTCCTCTAAGTCTGGGACTTGCTGTGGTTTGTATAGGTTTGTCTTTGCGATTCTCATTCTAATGAGCTGACGTACATGCTGTCAACAGTAAAGAAAGGAAACACACACCCCCCCATTCATCTGCAATGGCACATTCCAGGAAGAGGAGAAGGCAAGAGGAGGATCTGGGAATTAGGTGATGAACACAGTTCAGAATCCTAAAGGGGAATGTAGAGAGTTCCCAGCAAAGGCAAAGTTTGGTGACACCACAGGGATCATTAATTATGCAAAGTGATGGGAAAACACACACACTGCTGGACAGTGGTTTTCTCACGGTATCAGGTGTTCAATGAATCACACCTGTTAGCTGAAGTTTACAGCCTATAGATAAGATTTTACTAACTGCTACCACTGAGGCTGAGACATGACAATTCTACCTGTAAAGCATGTAGATTTAAAGCTTTTAGCATAAACAGAGAAACACTAAACACACACCAGCTTAGTGGTGTCAGTTCACTGCTATGAACAATTAACATCAGCTGAAGTGACCTGCTCAGTACAGCAGTGGTGTGGAGTGTAGAGACCCATCACAGACTGTTTTACTCCTCCACAATCTGATAATGAACTGAAAATACTGAGTCTTACTTGGCCATGTTGCCAATGATGTGAATTAATTTTACAACAAAAAGTTCAAAAGTACAGCGATGCACATGAAACTAACCACAAAAACTACATTTACAATTTACAATATGTGCGTGATCAGACTCCAAACCAACTGATCATCCTCTGAAACCACAAGAGCAGTACCAGACCCTGAATCAGCAGCCTCTGTCTGAGCTGCAGCTGCAATATAGAAATCAACCAAACTCAAAGAGATAAGGTGAGTATAAACGTTAATGTTACTGTTGTTTGTCATTTATTTGCAAACTAACTGTCAGCACGCACCATTTACTGTTACAGTGAGTCAAGCAACAAACTTAGTGACATTAATGATACTCTCGATACTTTTTTGAAAAACCGCCATTGTTTCCCTAGACAAATTTGACATCAGACAATCAGCAAATAAGTTTTCAAGCCAAACAGGTCTCTGTGTGAGTCTGTGTATTATTTACAGTGACACGTCTGTGCTTACTTGGATTAATCTCAGATTCTTCCAGTAACATATAACCAAGTTTCCAGCAATTACACACATCCATTTTCTCACAGGATGAAAAATAATTTCATGACTAGTAACTGGTCAAAGCAAAAAGATGACATCAACAGACCATAATATATCCATGAGATGAAGTAGACTCTCAAAACTACATACTGGCAGAAGGGAAGGTTAATTATAAAGTAAGGCAGATAAAGCTACACTCTGTGAGAAACCATAGTGCAGGATTTTTCCTGCATTGAAAACTAATGTTTGGAGCAAAGTGATACGTAAATAAAACATGAGCTCTCAGGCAACTGCTCTACTTGATACTAAATTTGATGGCTAATACCACCAATGATATCCAGCCATATAGAAAAAAATTCTACTGGACAAATCAATATGAAATAAGAATAATAGGAGCATTCACAACATTTTCCACAGAAATGGGTTCTATCTATGTCTGTATTTTATGCAGGAAAAGAGTCCAAAGTTTCTATTATTATTGTTTCCTGTCACCTGTATTTGGATAAACCGAAAACACAGATTGAAACAGCAGACTGAACGACAGGAAAATGATGAACAAATGCAGTGAAAAACTGGTTTTAAAATGCTGTGCTGGATTAAAACTGAACACACAAACCAATCCCACGACGAAGTCTAACTTTCTTGTTTTGGCTGAGGCACACACCAAAAGTTGAAACAAAACAAGGTAACACATCTGCTCTACATACATTAAGATATATTGAAAGAAACAAAACCAACCTCATCCCAGGAGGCAGATACATTAACCAGCTCCAGGTCGGTGGTGGTCAGGTTGTACTCCAACACTCTGTATTCCTCGTTTAACAAAAATTCCTGAAGAAAAATAAAAGAAAGAAAAATAAAACATAGTCAGAAACATCATCACATCATGTCTACACTGTATGCTTGAATCTCAAGTTCCTGATAGCATAAACTGAAAACATATCTCTTTTGAATTTACCTCAATCTTCTTGACCAGAGCCAGCGTGTCGTACCACATCTGAATGGATCCTGGCAGCTGTCGGGTCAGGGTCATCCTCAGCACCATGCAGTATGATGCCGTGGTGAAGATACGACGCAGGATGATGCCTTTACTGAGCGCATGCGGCACGATGGCGGACACAATGACCAAGATGCAGAGAAGAAGTAGGCGGCACTATAGAAGTAACGCAGAGAGCCGATCTTCCTCGTCAGTGTTATCTCGTCCCTAAGGATGGTGAGGATGAAGGTCAAGCTAAGGTTAAGTCTTAAGACCGTAGGTATCTGAGGCAGCCTCAGTTCTGTCTGTGTTTCCATTTTTCTTTACTCATTCTGTTTTCCTAGTAGCAAGCATTCATATGCTATCAATATCCATCTAGAAGTTTGAAATATCGATGACAGATCATTTAAATATAACTGTGTGAGTGTGTGTCTACATCATACTGCAAACCCCTTGCTCCTGCTGCTTTCTTTCAACATTGTTTTCATGAATACATTTAATATGTTGACTGCAGCTGTTACTTAATGGGTGAGCAAAATGAGAAATGGCATCCTTACTTTGGAGGACAGTGGTACTCAACTGCAATCAATGGGTAAAAAAAAACACTGCTTTCCACTTGACTTGCACAGCATTTTTTTTGCATTTCCTTAAATCAGTGGAGGAAGCACCAGGTACCATCAGATACCTCAACCACCGTCATTCAGGTGCCAAGCTAGCTGACCAAAATGATCCTATATGGGATATAAAACTACATAGACTGGTTGATCCAGAATCATCACGGTCAGAACCTATATGTCTTATCATGTCATGGTGTGGGACCAAGCTGCAGGAAATCACAGGAAAGAGATCACATTTCAAGTCGACACTATCTTCATCGACTGACCGCAGATTCCCATATTCAAAAAATAATGTTTTATTTGGAAATATAACTTAGAGTTTTTAATTTTCTCCACCTCCATCGTTCTGTCACTGTGCACTGTAGTTGCACTGAAGATGTCACAATTTTTTTTACATTGCATTACTACCAACCATGCTGAGGGAGGACTGTACCTGCAATGGATGAGTCCTCATGTCAAAACTGAACCAAACAAGGCAAGTCGAGCTGATATCTTTTGTAGAAAGCATAAAGGGGAGGCCAGTGAAGTAAAATGACTGTTTTTCTCAAAGGAGTCTGGAGGCTATGAAGAAAGCAATGTGATGGGCTCAGTTTCCATCAGAAAAGGATGTCTGACAGCAAGGTAAACTACTGAAAGTAGTCTAAATATAGGATATCCAGCTTGATGTTTTTTTCAAAGTGTTGCCTCCACACACAGCAGTAAACTGTCTGTGTCACTATTCATGTCAGCTTCTCTACGGTATATAATTCACAGATTAGAAAAGACTACCGCAAACTCAAACAATCACACTTTAAAAAAAAAAAATTTTTAAATAAAAAACTGTACTAACCAGACAGGTCACAGGTAAAGCTGGATATAAAGTCTGATATCTACATATTTCCTGTATGATGCTAATGTTTTCTTGTCTTACTGCCTGATGTTCTTGATGATGGTCTCCATCACCTCCTCCCAGCCGTACGCCTTCACAGAGTGGATGTTCTCCACAATCTCTGAGGTTAGAGCCAGACGGCGGCTGGTCATCCCTGCTCGCTTTGCTCTGTAAAGGACACACTTTCATATCACCCGCCAAACAATGAAAACATGTAGGTGTGACAGATGATGGTAAATGTAAGTGGAGAAAAAATACACAAAGTTATTCTTTATAAAGTCATGTGTAAAATCACAATATTATGTAAAATTCTGCATTGATACTGTTTTTTCTTTTCGTTATTTAATCTCCTGTTCAACCCACTGAAACAAAGTAAATTAGCTGTCTTTGCCAATTTATCCACATTGCACCCATATGGCTCCTTCCACGGATGTTGAACCCACAATAGTATGGACCCATGTTGCTCCTTGGCTTTGCCCTGCCGGGACCCCATCAGCAAAGACCCGGCCACCAGGCGCTCACTGAGGAGCCCCTCTTCCAGGCCTGGCTCCAGGGTGGGGCCTCGGTAACCCTGATCTAGACAAGTGAACCCGAGTCCATTGTGTGGTCATCCATGTTAGGAATCACACTTTTTCTGGCCCATCACCTAGGACCAGTTTGCCTACCAAGGACTAGACACCCCCGACAATATAGCTCCTTGGGTCATTGGGCACTCAAACCCCTCCACACAGTAAGGTGGTGATTCAGGAAGGGAGATTGACTGGTGAATTGGGGTAAAAAAGTACTGAAAACGCGTACCGTTGTATACTGGTACCGGTTCCCAGGAACTGAGAATTAGTACCATATCAGTTTAAATGTGAAAGCTACCCATCCCTATTCATGACTAAGTCCCCTCATATGTTGAATACACTGCACTACAGTACTGTCGCGCAATGTCAGGATTGTCAACCTCCTTCCTCTACCTGAGTATTTTTTGAAAGTTGTCCTAAATACATGACAGAACCATAACCACTGAGTTGCAACCACAAGCCAAAAAAACATAACTTTTAATACCCTTTGGCCAAATATAGTGTAAGATTCTGTTGAAAATTACTGCCCTATAATTTAAATTAATTAGTTGTCTTTGTGTAAAACCTATTAGTATACATATTTATATTTGAAAGTACTCCGATATTATAACTGCACAACACAAGGCCATTTGACCTTGAAAAAGTAGGTCATGGTCACCTATTTTCAACATGCTTCTGCTCCATGCCAAGATGCATCCACAGACTATCCACAATGCATTCTTCAGATAATATGATTATGACATTGAATGGACAGATGGACGGACAGACAGATGACAAAAAGATTACCTTTGACCAGAAGTGTGCTGAGGGGTAATGACAAGTTTTGACACATCTTTATGCGGTGTTTTGGTTTGTAAGGATTTAGTCAATTTAATAACATGACATGTTTTCTCATGTGAATGTTCTACCAACATTTAAATTTGCAAAGACATTGCCACTGCATCCTGCTACCCAAGACAATTGTGATTTGCTTAAAGATCTAGAAAAACAACCCAAGAAATTTTTTGTCCTATTGCAAATGCTAGATGGCGCCAGACCTAGTGAGTGTGGAGACTCATACTGAATACCAATTAACTATGTGGGTTGTACATTTGTGTGTATATTTAAATTCAGGTAATGGTAGTAAAATATGATGAATTTAACAAAATATTAGTCTGAAAACTCACAAAGTTTCTCAATCGAAATCAGACATAATGATTACACAACTAAATCCTCCTCAAAGACTCAAAGACACAAACAACCAGAACATGTACAACTTCATATCTGATGTTATTTATGCTGGGCTGTAGGTTTGTGTGTTGGTGTTTTCATACCGGTGAGGTCCCATTTTCTGGGAGAGCCAGGCCTGGATGATGCCGAGCAGGGTCAAAGCAGCTAGAGCGCAGAAACCGTTGACCTCGATGAGCTCCCAGATCAGGCCCACACAGAGAATGCACTGCAGAGGAGTGATCCACACAAAGTGGGCCAGACCCAGACTCTGAAACACAAATACAGATAACAAAAGGAGACATAAGGTCAGTGATTATAACTTTGCCTGAACAAGTCATATAGGGAGATGTTTTGAATATTACAGCCTGGTGTTTACACCAAAGCTGGTTTGGAGCCAGTTGTCATCAGCTGCTTCTTTCAGTTTGTCTTTCAGTTTAGTTTAATGAATACGTGACTTTTCAGATTTTTACTTTGAGAAATTGTCTAGTTTTATTAGAGTTTTTAGTTAGTTTTAGTTGGAGCTGCTTGACTTGATGAAAAATGCATATTGCGAGTATTGTGGAGAATATTGCGCATTAGAGAATATTTCGTTATTACGGAAAAGGCACCATTTACTGATATTATTGATTTGTGTACTTTTTCAAACTAAAACATACAAACTTAAAATAGGAAATATGTAAAACATACATAATTTGATAGAATACATCAAATCCAAAATCCAAACGTTCAAAATGCAGCATTGTACAATTATTTAATCTAAAGGGATTCAGTAAATTGCGCAGTTCTGTTGTGCAGTGTTAGCTTTTTAGGTCTTCTGAGAAAAGATTGATAGATTTACATAACACCACATCATTTAAAAAACCAAAAAATATATATTATACTTGATCATAATAAACTGTAAACTTTGGAGCAAAACTTTCATGAACATTGTCTTTTGCTTTTAGTTGTATTGCATTTTTCATTGTAACTGGTGTTCTGTTTTAGAGTCAGTTTCCCATTTAAAGAAACCATTTGTATTCATATGTAGTTGGATAAAGTTTTTTATCTACATTCAGGACAAAGAAACAGAGCGACAACACCTCACTGCTTCAGTGAACCCATTCAATTAGTCAATGCCCAGCTTTGTGTTCATATAGTGACAATTACTCAACAATACAAACACACACATACTGTAAACAAACACAACCAGCTGCATGCAATGAGCTGTTCAGGTATGCAGCGTGGCATAGCTGGAGGGTATGCACTGTGTTTGTGTGCAGCTGAACTCAGTGTTGCCTCAGTTCTCACTGTATCGTTGAATGTGGAAACACTCCGTTACCTGCTTCACACAATTATCACCTGGCCTGGACATGGCTCAGCGAATACACTGCACCCTTCATGAGGAGCACTTCTGGGGGTTTGCTACAGCAGATTTTACACTTGAACTGACTGCTCACTCACTACCAGATGTAATCAAAACTGTTTGTATTGTTCAGACCTGGCATTAACTGTGTGCTCCACTAGATATGCAAATAAACATCTGTAGCCAAAACATTTTCAGTAATAGATACAATTTAGAATACATTGTGAATGGCCACAATGTTTACATTTTTACCTACTCTTCCACTGTCACAACAATATTTCTGAAAATCATGGCAAGTTTTTTTTTCTTGTTGTCTCTTACATCTCCTACCCAATTTTTATATATATATATATATATATATATATATATATATATATATATATATATATATATATATATGTATGTGTGTGTGTGTGTGTGTGTTAAATATGTTTTTAAATGTATTTTTAAAGATCCATCCTTCCATCCATCCATAAAATGAATTTGATATCATTATTTGTATGCATTCTGTAACTGTTGATCCGGACTTGAACCTACATTTGCGGAACAGCAGGCCTAGAACATAGCAGATACATCTGCAAATTTAATGACACGAAGTGATGATTCAATACACCTTAAATATCAATGATAACATTTACCATTCTATTTGTTTAATTGGCTTTCTTGATGACATATGCTTCACTGATGATTGAATTTTATGATTTTAGGATTATGAATGTCTGCTGGATTATGAGCTGTGGATATTTGACCTTTTTATGTCTCATGCATCACTGCATATAATAAGAACTCTAATGCATGTTTTGTGGACTTTTTGGAATTTTATTTGTGTCTTTAAAACACTTTCATATGAGTGTTCGGTATTCAGTCCTTCTCATCTACGCAAACTCCAAATGAGTAGGAATATTGAATCCTTCAATGCATCCTAGGATATATTTCTGTTTCGACTGATTCAGAATGTGGACATGTCCCATCCCAGAATGAGACATAAGGGATCGGATCTTAATATGCACTGAATATATTCAAGTTTACGAAGAAATAGATGCAGTTTAATGCTCAGTCCGATCATGGCCTATTGGTGTTTCTAATGCTCATTATGTTCCAAAGCTGTTTTATCTGAAAAATAGTTTCTCTTTTATCCCAATAAGTATTCATTTTTAAAATAGACCCAAAGTGCTTCCAAACTTGCTTCATAACATTAGTTCACATCTAGTTTGAATTTTTAGCCACCATGTCCTGTTTTTAGGTACCAGTTTCATAGAAGCACCCAAATGTTTCTTCACTGTGTCATGAGAATTTACACATTAACTAAAATCAGAACTAAGACTAGAAGTGGAAAAAATATTTTGTTAATGTCCAACAACATTGTGAACAAGAATAAAATGCTTTTGCACAATATGGGACACTTAATAACAATGGCTTTGTAAATTATATAATGGTTATGTTAAATATACTCCTATATTATAATATTTTGTGTCACACATACTTTCATCTAACATTGGTCAGCATCTACGCAAACCAAAATAAGGTTTTACTTTTAATAACTGAAAAAGTCAAATATGAAAAAGAAAAACAATTTAATTAAATTTTATTTTACTTTATTTTTAAAAATTGCTATTACTCGCTGTCTTGTTACATTAATCATACTACTTTCATTCCTCAACCCATGTCCATATTATGACAAGCACTTAGTGTATGTAATGTCTTTGTGAAGAGGATTGTGAACTGCATTTAGTGTGAAGGTGCCATAAAAGTAAATTTTTTCAGCGTTTTCTCACCTCATCCAGCTTGTTAAGGTGAGCAGACATCAGGCTCACCAGCTGACCCGTGCTGATCTTATCCAACACTCGGCTTGACAGCTTTAGTGTCTGCAAAGGTCAAAGGTCAGGGGTAGGTTGAAGCACAAAAGAGAAACGATGAAATGGATAAATCCGGCGGCACGTGGCTGTCCTTTGACACTGCTTTACTACACCTCTCACACCAGCCTGTGGATTTCCACTGCTGGACTTCTGGGGTTTTCAAGTTGTCAAAGTAATGAGATCAAACAGAAGAGTCAAACAGCTGACAAATGCCCGCACAGCTCTCTGAGTATCCGCTGAACTGTTATGTTTTGTTCTGACAATGGATACTTAAAAGAGAGACTTTAAGAAACAACTGTTTGGATGATAGTTCATCGAAAAACAGCTCCACTGAGCCTCATCGCTACAACCACTTCACTTGTTTTTGTTGTAAACTAAATTAATGAGAATGAAATAAGGACCACTACATCTACTCAGTTCTACTCAATTGAAAAATGAGCATGTGAGAACATATTGGTTGTTAAACATGACAAAATTTTACTACTGTCTGCTTGAAACAGCCTTGTGCAGTTATAATATCTGAGTACTTTCAAATACAAATATGTATGTAATACGTTTTACACAAAGGTAATCTAATCTAAATTATACGGCAGCAGCTTTCAACAGAATCTTACACTATATTTGGCCGAGGGGTATTAAAAGAGTGCAGTTGCTTGCAGTATTGTTGTTTACTTTTTGGTGTCACACTATTAGTACATTTTTGCAAAAAATTCTTATTCTTTATTTTGTATTTTTATACATATATTTATTCTACAACATGTGGGAGCTTATGTTTGAGTCAAATTCCTTATTTGTGTGCACAAATTTGGCCAATAATGCTGATTCTGATTCTGATGTACGACTGCCCACTAGTTTGTCAGTTGTGGAAGGTGACTTTCTCTTAGACCTGCGCTACTCACCCCGCAGCCTGTGGACAGCATGCATGCTGTAATTGTGTGGCCTGTGGCTTATTGTCAGCAATAAATACATATTTTTCTACTTTCAGTGAAAACAGATAGTTTCTGACATGCTAACATCAGGGGGCGATTGTGCATACTGTGTTGATGCTTGACCTACTGACAACAGCGAGGTGAGTGTTCCAATTGAGGAAGTATATTACTTGGTGGCGGTAATGCACCACTATCTTATTCGCCAACCACCAATAAAACTCAAGAAGAAGAATCCATAGACGCAGAGTTCATGGTTGCTGGCAGCAAACTTAAACATAAATTGTATGATGAAAACAAGGCATTTCAGCAGTCATGTGAGGATGAATTTGCTTTTGTGGCAGTAAATAACAAGCCAGTGTGCCTTCATTGCCAGAAACAGTCATTCCATTCCCAAATGGTCTACTCTGCAGCATTACCACAACTGTTTTGGTTTTCCAGTAACAGGTAATCTAATTAATTTCTATTTGAAACATTACAACGTTGTTACTGTTACCAACAGTGAAATGTGGTGCAGTATTATGCACTGACATCTAACAGCTGTTATCCAACCTGGGGCTCGTTTCTACACTAGCTCGTTAAATCATAAAGCCCAGCGCAACGCAAAATGCATCAATTTAACGCATTTTGCGCTATCCTGTTTCTGGGCTCACTCTTTGTTTGTTAACAACCAACACAACACAAAATGCATTTGCGCATTAGTTCGTTAACACCAACGCAATGTAAAATACGTTATCCCCTTTCTGGGCTAGTTGGTTAAAAATGTGTGCTCGCCCAGTTCTTTGTTCCAGGGCTGATTTTAACACGGACCTCTGAGGTCCACGTTAGAATGAGGATGTATTCTTGTAGGTTCATTTCACTTCGTTTCTGTCATGTATTTCCTTTGAAATATTATTTACATTTGGAAAAGAAGATGTTTAACACAAGTTTGACAAAATCTTTAATGATATCAGATTATTCCCATGGACATTTTGCACTGATAAAACGAATTTACCATGTGATGATTGATCTGCTCACTGAATTTTATTCTCTATCGATTTTTAGATAAATATAGAATAGTTCAGGACAAAGTGTTTGTGGCTTTGATAGATGAATGAATGACTGAATGAATGAGAACCATATGGGGGCAGAGCCAGTGAACCAGTGCCACACATACCAGCGGTTATGTGTGTGTGTGTGTGCGCGCGTGTAACAAGATATGAGCGCGTGGACGAGAGGAACGGAACAGAGTTCAGTTTTTCTACGCAATCTGTTTGTCCTGTTGTTCGGCGTGGGTACGACCAACAGTTACTATTTAGAGTTCTGTCAAAGACACCAGTGTGGAATAACTTGGGTCATCCTTATACATCCAGCTGGATGCACGGTATGTGTAAATAGTTCAGTTCAGTGGGGTGCATGTGCTGTCTGCACATGCAGACAGTTGAGGGGGGTACAGTACATCTATAGTCAGATGAGGGTGAGGAGGTCCATCCAGACAGGTGAGGGAGGAGGTCCGGGGTCACAGATAGTCTAAAATAATTCTTCATTGTAACCATAATGCTTTCAGATGAAAGGAAATAGCGAGAGTGGAGGCGTTCTTCTGGGTTAAATAGTGAATGCACCTTTTTAGCGCACCCTTCAACGCAAATAGTGAGCTAATGATGGTACAGCAAACACAATGAGAGCAGAAACGGATTTTGCGTCCATTAAGCCTCTGCATTCGCCAACCCATCGTTAGCTCACTATTTGCGCTGAAGGGCGCGAAAACGGCTGTGTTCACTATTTAACCCAGAAACGAGCCCCTGGCTCACTCAGCCAGGCACTAGAGGTGTGACGTTTGCAACGGACTCAAGTCTTTTGAACAGCTCTTTTAAGTGAATGATAAGAACCTATTTTGTAGTTGTGAGCCGTTTATTTGCAAGCTGTTCTTATATCCAAATTGCCTACGTTGCCTTCAGGTCCCCAGGGCGCTTGGCCAGGGCATCGGGGTGTGTACTGGGCTGCAGTGGGTGGCTGTCTGGGACGGCCTGGTCTCCCGGTGTGCTGGGTGGGGCCCAGGGGAGCAGGGGGTGGGTGCCCCCTGGACTCGTGGGGCTCCGCGGCTGGCATCCCTGGCCCCCTGAGGCCTGTGCTTGACCGCTGTGGGGCCTCCGGCTGGGGCCTTCCTCGGCCATCTTCAAGGCGGACACACTGTCAGCTCTCGTTAGGGGGGCCTCTTTGTTGGTCCCTGGTTCTTGGAGGGGTGCAGTTGTGGTTGCATGGCTGTGTTCATCACTGAGTGCACCTCATTCTCTTTACCTTCTTCTCTTTGCTTTACACTGAGTCACTGTGTTGTGAGAGATTAATGTGAACAACTGATGTTGTGTGGATTTGTTGCTGGGATTATTTGTGCTGTCGTTTATGATATTCTGTTCATGTTTTCTTTTCTTATATTGTTCATTTAATAGGTCTTATTTATTTTATTTTACTTTATTGTATTTTTTTTTCTTCTGCCTAGTTTTACTCAGTTCTGGTTCTAGTTATTGTTACCATTGTAATTATCACTATGGTTGTTATTGTTAGTATTGTTCATATGTTCTTTTGAGGATCTTTGCCACTTTCTTCTTCCTTTTTCTCTCCCCTTCACTCTCTCCCCTTCTCCATTCCCCCTTTCTTCGCCTTCCCCCTGTTCCTTCATGTCAGGTCCAGCATCAGAATGCGGTTCAACAAAACTCAAAATAAAGACAGTAGAATATCAAGGGGAGCCTCATATACTTTATGAAGTTTCCCTTGGCAAGGCAAATTTGCTCAGCACAAAAAGGCAGCCAGACCACCATTCTGCTGTTATGATGCTGGACAAGACAAGTTAAAAAAAAAAAAAAAGAATCCATCCCAGTGCCTCCATATGTGCACTATACACTGTGCTGTATCACTGCCCCTTTGATTCCGGAATGCCGGTCCACTGTGTAGAAGTCCAGCCTGTCTCACCTCTGTTACTCCTTTGGCTTGGCTGTGTAAATTGGTCAATGGTGGGAAAAATGTGGGATCACCATCTTGCCTTTTTCCGGTATCTCTGTGTAAAAGTGGCTTGAGTTGTTCTCACGTGAATGACTAATGACATCTCTGAGTTTGAGTGGTCCACAGTACACCCCATTCACGCAGCTATATGCGAAGCTAACTTAGGGGAGGAGTTAGTGAGCGCCGCCTGAGTCCAACAGACTGGACTGGAGCCACATTTACCGCTGTATCAGGGATTAGTAGATATTAATGACTGAAAAAAATGGAGATGCAGGATTAACTGGACAAGCATCTTCCTCCTAAAAATGCAGATCCCCTTATGTGGTGGAAAAGCCGGGCCCTCATCTACTCCAGCCTTACCAAAGCCATGGTTAAGAAGCTCTGTTTAGTGGCAACATCAGTTCCATCTGAAAGAGTGTTGTCTAAGACAGGACTAATATTATCAGAGGGAAGTCGCCTCAAGACAGCAAAAGTTAGATCACTTGTCTTCCTTAAAGCTGTGGGAGACTTTCGTCACCAATTCTTCATCAAATCTGTAAAACCCCAGTCATAGCCTGAGTATCACGTATCTGTAAGTCTTTCCATGATTACTCACCTGAATCTCTTCCTTCATGGTGAACAATTTCAAAGTGTACTCCACAATAAACAAACCATTTGTTTACAAACAGGAATTTCGGAATTTTGTCAAGACATGCTGTGTGGGAAGCGGAGGTTCGTGCAGCCGTCTGGCAGCAGCAGTGGCCGTTAACCATATGATATCATATGGCTGCAACAAACACGACGCGGAAGCGGCTGGAGGGAAGCAGAGCTCCAGCCATTTCCACGTCGTGTTTGTTGCAGCTGCCGCTGCAAGGCAGAGCTCCGCTCCCCTCCAACCATTTTCGCATTTCAGCCGTTTCCACATAGTTTTTGGTGCAGCCATATTATATCATAGGGTTGCACTGCTGCTGCCGCTGCCAGGCAGCTGTGTGAACCTCCGCTTCCCACAATGCACGTCGTGACAAAACTCTGAAGATGCCTGAGTTATCTATCTATCTTTGTTTGTAAACAAATGGTTTGTTTATGATGGAGTACACTTCAGAATGGTTCACCGTGAGAGAAGAGAATCAAGTGAGTAATCACGGAAAGACTTACGGATTCGTGATACTTAGGCTATGACTGGGGTTTTACAGATTTGATGAAAAATTGGTGACGAAAGTCTCCCGCAGCTTTAACTCAAATTTGCCAAAGGATAAAAAGGACAGGCTTTAGAACCCACAAAGGATGACACTGCTTTATTATTTCAGGGATGTCTTTAATTTTGTTCACACTTATTGTTTACACTTTTTTATTGTTTACATTATTCTGATGTGGCTTCGAATCAAGGAACTGAGTTCTTGTTTGTAAAATAGTTCAGGTGTACAAACACCAGGTAGGGTAATACAATTTTGCATTCACATTTTTATCATGTCCTATTTTTTATTGCAGTAACTACAATAAAAAACTACAATAAAAATTAGGACATTAGGGCCTACAGTATGTTTACCTGTTATGGTTTGAGGTCCAATAAATATTAAGTTAAATGAAGTACCCGCCTATGCTGTTCTACTCTAGGCATCTGGCCGGTGACACCCACTCAAAATCTGAATTCTTTTACATATTTGAAGGTTTCTCAAAAAAGTAACGCAATTATTACTTTCCCTGATAACTAATTACATTTATGAAGGGGTAATTCAGTTACTAATTCAATTACTTTTTTGGGAAAATAACTAGTAACTATAACTAATTGCTTTTTAAAAGTAATTTGCCCAACGTTGCTTGTTCATAAAGTAGATGACAAACAGGAAGAAAACTGCTGTTACATGCTGTAAACTTAAAGGTGGTGAACTGAAAGTAACAATGGGTAAAGCGGTGTTACATCCAGCTTTCTTTTGAAAGCTTCGAGTGGGTTCCTACCAGTCCACCTTTACCAGCTTGACAATGGTATAAGCAGGCCCTCTCTCTCTCTCTCTCTCTCTCTCTCTCTCTCTCTCTCTCTCTCTCTCTCTCTCTCTGTTCCAGCTTTACAGGCCACCAGCTTCAGCAGCACACTCGGGTGCTTATATCAAGAAGTTTGGTCTATGTTTCGGTTTGACTGAGTTTTCTATTGTTTCACTAAACCTTAGTTTATCTTTGTTACTTGTGGTCCTGTGTCCATCATTATGTTTGGCTCATGATACAGCCGTAACAGATGAAAGTTGATAACTTCATTAGAGACCATGTTCTTAAGCACAGACAGTTCCGCGTCTTGGTTGAAGAATATGACAGACAATATCAAGACCTGACACTGCACGCTGAAGTAAGATGGTTGAGCAGCGGCATTCTATTGAAGAAGTTTGTGGATTTGCTGCTGGTGATTCATTCATTACACAGAGAAAGCATGCCAATCTGTTTTGTCAGTGATGAGAAGTTTGTGCTGGAAGCGGGTTTTCTGGCAGACATAACCAAACACTTTAACTCCTTAAATCTGAAGCTCCAGGGAAACAACAAATTGCTGCCTGCCTTGGTGAATGATGTTTCTGCATTCATGGAGACACTCTCTCTTTATCAAGACCAGCTTGATGACAATGATTTTACGCACTTCTTATTTCATACTTTTTTTTTTTTTTGTCTGTATTTGTATTTGTTCTTTGATTGCCATTCCGTATCTGTTTACCCATTTGATGTATGTTTGCCCCTTGGCTGTTTATTGTAAAGCGTCTTTGAGTACTTAGAAAAGCGCTATATAAAACCGATGTATTATTATCATTATTATTATTATTATTATTATTATTATTATTACTTCCCAGATCAACAATCAGAAGTCAGTCAATTGTGCTGTGTCTCATTTGAACCTGCTGTGATGGCCCTGACAAGTGGGCTGGCCATAACACTGCCATCTGTGTTCAATATTTGGATGAACTTGCCTGTGCCAGTCGTTTTAGCTGGCCAACAGGTGGTCGTGCTAATGATTCAAATGGTGGAGAATCCATATAATGCTGATGTTAGGGATGTTGCACAGTACTGCAAGAGGTTTGGTGTTTCATACACCACTTACAGCATCATCACCCTGTGTGATTTTCATTATACTTGTTTTTTGCTGTATACAACATAAATTAGATTTTGTTTCTCCAAGTAAAAAAAATGTGATACAATGACCTGATTTCCACTGAGTGCAATTGTTTTGAATTTGGCCTCTTCGGTCAGGCATGCCTATTGATGCCGGAGTTCTGTGAGTAAAGCAGACTAATTTAGTTATTTAATTTCATTTGGTTATACCTCATGGCTCAGGAAAAAAAGTTGCTCAACTAAACAGCTACGTTTTACAATGGCTAGTTTTTGGTCACATATGCACTGTTTTGTCTTGTAGATGTGTGAGAGTTAATTTTTCCTTTATTTTTTAGAGTAGTAGGCCAATTCAGGTTTATAAGCAATCTATTCACTTATTTACTTTTTGGGAATAATGCCTGCTTTATTCATTGATGTAACTTAGTTAATTTCTTAAATACATTGCTTGAAAAACATTTTAAAAAGTTTGAAATAAAACTTTCATTTGTAACAAGAGAAGAAATGTGCACAGTACGTATATTTACCATTGTGTGATTTACTACAAATACAGTTCATTTCGTTCATATTTTATGAATAAAGCCTCATTTTGTAATTTGATATTTATGACAATCTTTTTGTCTAACGACATTTAGCCTTATGCTTTTTACTGTCAATGAGGGAAATACAGAAAACAACCACAAATAGATCTATAAGGGTATAAGTATAATATTCAGTCAACAAAATCTTATGTTACTTTTAAGAAAGCCTAATGAAATTGTCCTTTTACTGGAATGCATTTAAAATATTTTGTTACTGAATATTACCTTGACAATTTAAATGTCTTTTATAGAGTCAAAAAAATTTAATTGTTAATTTTTAGTTTATGTCCCACACAGACAGAGGTATTTTTCTATGTGGCCCATGAGCAATGTGAAGTTGAGTAGCTCTGTCTTAGACAGATAAAAGCAAAGTTAACACATCTTGGAACCCCATTTTTACTGTCTATATCTATTTGCATATGTTTTTTAGTTTCAGTGTCCAATACTTACCATAATTCCCTTTTAGCATATTGTAACTGAAGTGAGAGGAAACTAGACTTTTGAAACTGCTGCAAAAAACTTGTAGTTGTTGTTGTGACAACAATATTTTGATATTTGGTTGCTCATAGGAGTGTTTCTACAAGTAGTTACCTCCGCCAGGAGGTATTGTGATCACTTTGCTTTGTGTGTTTGCATGTTGGTTTGTTTGTTTGTTAGCAGGATAACTGAAAAAGTTCTGAACAGATTTTCATGAAATTTTCAGGAAATGTTGATACTGGCACAAGGAAGAAATTATTAAATTTTGATGGTGAGGTGGTGAGGTGGTGCGGTGGCGCGGGGGGAGGGGGGGCAGATCTGTCTTGGCGGACGTCTGCGCTCTCAGAGTGCTTTTCTTGTTCATAGTTGGCTTTACTTTTTCACAGTGTCATGAAACTTCATTAGTTCATGTGTTCATCTGATTTGTACAGGGAGAAAAGAGCTGAAACCTGGGTCCAAGGAATAGATTTCCTCTCAGGAGTGTTGTTAAGTGCCTCAACTCTCCCAAAAAAAGTTTAGAGTTTGTTTCAAAAGGTGATGTCTTCACATGGGGTGTGGGGTAATTTTGTGGTCAGTGATGGCTTGGATACCCGTCCACATTCTTTTGGTGTTCGTGGGGTCGTTGAAAAAGTCCTGCACTTTTTGACCATGAGCACGCTTTGCAAATCTTATGGCTCAATTCAGGTTGGCTCTAGCTGTTTTGTAGTGCCACTATATCACTAGACTTGAAATCATCATTCCGTGTCTTTAGCCTTGCCCATACTTCACTGGGCATCCAAGGTTTCTCATTGGCCTGTGTTCAGACGTTTGTAACCAAACTAACATTTTCCATACATTTCTGGATGTATGCACACACAGATTCAGCACACCCCTGGATATCCATAGCACCTGACCTAAACATGCCCCAGTCCGTGCATTCAAAGCTGTCCTGCTCCATAGCTCCATAGCTATGCCATAGCTCCATATGTCCATAGCTCCTGCAGGCCAAACCCTCACCTGCTTCACACTAGGTTTTTCCTGATCAGCAGGGGCTTGTATGCAGGAATCAGCATCACAGAGAGATGATCTGAGGAGCCAAGGTGGGGGCGGAGTGTTGCCTTGAATGCCTCTTTGATATTACTCTAGACCAGATCCAACATTTTCTCACTTCCTGTAGCATTAAAAAGGGAGACTGTGTTCCCACTAATGATAGACCAATTAATCTGTTTGTTAAATTACCGTTGTTAAATTAACCAGAAGCGTTGGTTAATAGGTTTCTCAGCTGAAAACACTGACTTTGAAGAAAAGTAACATATGGCACAAAAGATAAAAATCACTCCCACATAGATATTTTATGCTTTCATGTTGAGTCCCTTGTTTATTGATTAATTCTGAGTTTAATATTCAGTGATTCACTGACTAGGTATTTGTAACTTGGTCTCAATGTTTGAGTCATCCTATTTTCAATAAGTGAAAGGGGTCAGACATCAGACATTCGTAATGCCTTTTAACTGTCAATAGTTTTCAATGGTGAGGCAGTTAGATCAGTTAATGATCAATGTTTTTTTTTCCTGGCCTAAACTTTCGTTATGCCAGATTTTTTTTTTTTTTTTTTTTTTAAGTCACAGTCTAGTGCACACAGTCCGACACAGATGGAAAACAACACAATAAACAATCCTTAATGTTCAAAAGTAACTACAACATTCAGAAACAAATCCAAGGCACTCTGATACAAAAACAAAAATCCTTTACTACCTACAGCTACACCATAGACAATGTTTTTTGACTACACAAACTCTCCATGAGGTTGCGGGCCTTTGCAATATTTATTTTTTGAAAAATGATTTTTTACAACAGCCTCTTCAGCACATAACTCCCTTTAATAAATTCATTTTTGGTGCTTTTTGACCTGGTGAAGTGCCTACTACAATTTTTTTCTTTTCTAAAAAAATCCTCTTTTTGATTAGAACATGGTGATCCACAAGTAAACAGAAACATTAGTGAAATATTAGTTTTCATGATGTTACAGTTTAAGAATACTGCCTTTTCAGACTAAGAGCAAGAAATTTAGTAAAAAGAATATGGTCATCTGCAAAACATTTCAAAGACTCTGTAGATGATGAAAATGAATTTATAAGAATTTAAGAATATATCTTTGAAATGTCTTATTAGAGATAAGAGTTGAAAACAGCTGTCTGTGTACCTTCTTGTATATGAGGCTGAAGAGGGCAATACGGATCTGCATGCCCAGGTGGTGCAGGCCAAAGATGGCTGGCTGCAACAGGAGGAATCGAGCCACAAAGAGGAGGCAGAGACCCAGAGCCAGGTAGTAACCCTGACTCCGTTCTGGAGCATGGAACGGGTCAAAAGATGCAATGATTCGACCCAGAAGCTGAGGCTGCACCGTCTTTGAAGCCTCCTGTGCCAAGACATGAAGAATAACATACTGGATTAATGGATCGAAACTGGTTTTATTTACTTATTTCATTGAGGTTACAGCAACAGAGCACATTCATAGATATTTCTTTAGCAAACGTCTGAATTTATATACAAGTATATTAAAAAAAACGTATTTAGTGTTTTTACATTCAAGCAGATGCTTAATTAAATGGAGACTGTTAATTTGATGATAGCACATAAAATAGAGATTACTATTGACCATTATGTCTGTTGGGTATTATGCAAATTTGAACAATGAAAACGGAATAAAACTCCCATCTCAGGAGATGGAGATGGTTTTATTGATGCCACAAAATTATTTTCAGTGTCCTGACTATCGAATATTCTCAAATCAGCATTGGTGGAATACGCTGGCTGATACCGTAATGGACATGGTTTGATGCAAATTTGCAACAGTCAATGTTAAGGGGTTAAACTGCCCGTAATTGTAAGTATTACAGCCAAACTATTTGACAGATTTAATAAACGTGGGTTTCAACATCTGTAAACAGTATATTGACACCTACTCATGTGGCTATGAAGCCAGTCAATATACAAGAATAAAATATTGTCACATGAAACTTGAAATACATTAACAGAGCACACAAAATACATTAAAACAATGGCTGAAATGCCTGAAGATTTTTTCAACACAGCCAGGACCTCATCTTTTCTGCTTTCACATAACTCTTTAACATATTTCAGTCAGTCACAACAATACCTGTACTTGTCATAATGTAAACCTGGTTCAGAATAAAAGCTGCTGTCATCACCTTCCCATAAGTTGTGGACACTGAGGTGTGTGACACAGCAGTGCGACATGCCAGGGATGGTTGTGTGTCAAGAAGCTGCATCTCTGTGGACTATCTCCTTAAAAGGTGCATGTCCAACTTAGAGAAAGTCACATATGTGGTGGTTGTCAAACAAAAAACTCCACAGATGCAGCACCCAACTACCCAGAATGTAAGCAATCTGTCCCTTTACTTTAGCCTCTAATATAGATGGATATCAGGTTATCTAACTTTTGGATGTTGCAAACATTAAGCTCCAATTATCTGTAGCCAGCAATGTAAAGTCACAGCAAAAAAAACAAGGGCGACACAACTGGAAACACCATCTACCATAGAAAAGTTCTAATGAGCAGTTTTAATGTGGGTTTATATCAGCAGTTTTTTACAAAATGTCAAAAAATTTTGGAATTTATACTTTTATTTCCCTTACAAACATACTCAAATCGATTACTGAAGTAGATTTCAGTAAATTTAACCATCAACAATCAAACCATTCACCATTGCAAGAACCAGTTTATTTTCATTCAGATGTTCCAGAAGACCTTTAGAGGGTTTAGGTTCTGTTTGGGTTTCAGTGTTTTCCTCAGAGTGTGCAGTTTTATAGTGTCTCATAATTTTGAGACACACATATGAACCCAAGGGCTTAAAATATGTTGATTTTATGACTTGTTTATTTATTTGGCTGCATTTGTAACACACTTTGCAAACTGGATTTTAAAAGTTCTGTATAAATATAGATAATAAAACAACCATTCAGTGCTTTATGAATAATTCATGTTTTAAGCTCTTAAAAGTCACAGGTTCCAGTTGAATGTGGGTGCTTGGTTCCAGACTCACCCCAAGGTAGAGAAGGATGCCAAAGAAGGCAAAGGGGCCAAAGAAGCATCGGGCCAGCGCTCTCATCAGTCGAGGCTTGTTCTTGGCCGACACCACCTCCCTGTCCCATTCTCTGCATGAGAACAGAGTTACGACACATTTAAAGAGCAGGTTAGAGAATAACACACAAAACAACCAGCCAAATGTCACCCAGGTGCTACTTAGGAGGATCTGTTCATCTGCAGTCTGAAAGAGAACCAGCAGTCTGAAGTGGAGGCAAATGTAGATAAGAGGGGTCAGTTGTAAGATAGTAACACAAAAACTAAGTAAGGTACAAAATGATTAAAAAAAAAAACACACATGAAGAGACTTTCAGACACCATTTTGATAGTGGGAGAGACAAACTCTTTTTTTGTAGGTTTTGGTGATTGCTTTGAGCTAAAGAAAGTTGGCAAACACTGACCTACAGGGTTTTCTAACTCCTGAAAACAACAATTCTTTAATCCATATTTGTCTTCTGAAAGCCAAATTATAAAAGCATCTCTGCAGCTGAGATGAATGACCTGTTTTCATGCTCTGAAAAAAAGTCAGTTACATCACAACAAATAAACTTAACAAGAGGAACATTTTCTACAAGTTCCTGAATAATATATAATAATACAATAATATATATATAAAAAAAAAAAAATCAGTAGAGAGCGAACAAAAAAGTTCTGTTTTAACTCATGATTTAACTAAAATCAAAAGACAAAGATGGACCTGTCTTGAGCTGTTTACACTGTCAACTTCCCAACCCATCACAGCTTTACCATATTCAGATGGAAAATAAGGGCAATGCTCATATAAACAACATATTTATCTATCTATATGTTGGTGTCTTTACTAGATTAGCATAAGGTCTCCTGTTACTTACGTCATCTATCTTTAAACCACTGTGAAATCCTGCTCACATCACATAGACTAATTGAACTGAAGTGAAGGGATGGTGATAAAGAGACCGAGGGTACACAGCATGCTTTAAGACAAGGTAAAGTTCACATTCCCAGAAGCCCTCACTGTTTGCCTGATCGGAATAAAGAAAGCTTAATCACCCAGCAGCTCATTCATCAGCCGGTGGGCACAAGGCTCTTTGTAAAGGTCGACTTTTTAACACCCATATACATTAACTGGCTTGTTGGCACCGTTCAGCATGACGTAGAGCCCTGGGCGACCCGAGGAGAGGCCACAGTGAAACAAAATGTATGAGGCAATGTAGGAAAGGAAGAAACAAGACACAGGCACGTTAACGTCAATGCCTTTCTAAGTAAATAATAAGAAAGGAGGCTCAAAAATGGAGATGAGTTTATTTGATCAAAAGTTCAGAATTAATTTGCATTTTAAACACAAAACACAAACAAAAAACAAAAACAAAGAAATTGTCACAAACATGTAATAAATTAACTCAAAATTAAAGAAAAAACATGAAATGAAAGGGTTAGTGGAATCTCAGACGACCAAAGACAAACTGAAAGAGCAAGGCAAAGTTAACCTTGTCTGTCATCATTTATCAGGTTGTTTGTTTGGGATACACAGCTTTGGTTTATGTCTAACTCTGTTTAAATGCCAGCCCATATTTTAACTTGACTCTGAGGCAAAGATGGCCGCTGGTCTGTTGATGTAAACACCTGTAAAGGGCACGAATGAAACACACCCTGCACATTTCTAGGTTACTTTGTGACTCATAGATTTCATGTAACCTGGTCATGCACAGACAGTATGTAACTACTGCAGTGTGTTATGTGCATGATATTATGTGCCAAGATGATTTTGAGCAGATTTTATCCATTTTACAAGCTTGCAGAACAGCAATACTACATTCAGCAGAGTTTTATAAGGACAAAGAAACTGTACACCAGGTTGTTCCTTTCTTAGCTACTTTTCCACTGGAACTTTTAGAGAACCTTGGCACATTTCCATCAAAATTACATGGATAATTAAAACTTTCCCTCGACCCCAAACAGATGATGCAATGCACTTGTAGGAGTGAGCTGAACATCCTGTAATACACTGTACAGTGTATTTGCCAAATATTGTCAAAAGACATTTAGTGTGACTTCGAGCCAGTGGCTTGAAGCAAACTGATTTGAATACATTTTAAAGAACTTTGAAGTGCAGTAGAAGCACAAACCACACAGGTTACCAGGAATTCTTTTACCCAGATAAATAAGTTCCTAGTAATAAAAGTTCCTGCTAATGTTTTTGGAAATTATAGGCCCTTTTCCACCGCAGGAACTTTTGTAGGAACTTTCTGCATTACCCTGAACTTTCAAAGTTCCTGGAATCCTGGTGTATTTCCACTGAAAATTACCCAGATAAATGACTTTCCCCTGGCCCTGAATTTACCCCGAAGAACTTCCTGGTAGGGAGGTAGTACTTTCCAGATTACCAGGAACTCTAAGGGGTGGAGCTCTGTGCTGCAGAACACGGAGTGGTGGACTACACTGGCAGCATTTCCGCATTCTGTTCACCCGCCAATATTTAATTCATTCATTTAATTTACACAAGCTTTGTATTTTGATAACTGGGAAAATGGGCCAAAAGAGAAGCTACAAGTGGACAGATGACAAGGAAATTCAGATGAACTTTGAAACGCCGATATGAAAGCGAGGTTCGAGTAAAAGCTGTCAGAGCCAAATACATGTAAGGCACAAGTCTAAAGAAATACGAGAAAAGCCAAAGAAATTTATGCAGGATTAAAAGAAACTGAAGTACCACAACGGTCACAGTGGATCCAACTGTCGAACAAACCGATGGTATGCATATCACAGAAATATTCACTGTTTAGTTGATTCCCTTCTGTAACAGTAGTCAGCAGCACCAGCTGTTTAGTCAAAAGTGAAGTCTGGTTAACCTAATACTAACTGGTCAACAGTCTGACACTAAACCTAAATCAGAGAACTGGATGCATTCATGTCGTTGTCGTGAGCTGAACACTGATTTATTCTTTATATTCTGTTATTTCCACCTGGAATGGACCGGACAGACTCGCCTCTTTTTCCGAACCTGCAGCTCATTTGTGTGCTGGTCCATCGTCTACTGCTGTTGACAACAGCCCAGGTCAGACATGTCACATGTCACATAATAGTAGGAATCTGTCATCATGTGTTCTATTATTCATTTTAGCATTTTTATTACTCTTCATGTAGGAAAGTGAAAAGGGGCCGGGACCATGGAGTTCCAGACCAGCTGCCCTGGATCATCTGGTCCAGACCCTGGTCCAGAAGCCTGAACCTTTAACACGTGTTTATTTCCCTTTTAATCTCAAGGCACCTTGTTTTTTTGTTTTTTGTTTTTTTTGCACCTTTTGTTTTGTTTCAATTTTTAATAAAAAAAATCTAACCTAATACTGTTTATTCATTTACAAGGCATCAAAATATAAGTAGAGTATAAGTACTTTTATAAGTAGTATGCAGTCGAATTAAATGCAGACATTTGAGTAAATCTGTCTAACTTTAGGGTTGAACCTGGACTATATCTATAAAACAAGAGAAATGAAAAAGAACCATCCATCACACTTAAAGTTGGATGTGATTGAGTTTAAGGAATGAGAAGTTGAAAATACATGTTCTATCATTTTTAAATACAAATTAAGAATATGTAATGATGGTTAACTTCATTTAAAATGTATTCCAGATGGATTAAGTGATTCAACAACCAGTAAAATGTTAAACCCAACCCGTCCACTTAAGTACTGTGTCATTTTATTGTGCTAGAGGTTAGTTTGTGAATGTACATGAACTGGACGACAGTTTCTTTTACTGCTCCCTCATACATCAACCTGATTTGAATAAATTACCCTGAACTTTGGGGTGCGGTGGAAACGCAATTACCAGGAACTCTTTTACCCCAAATAAGTTCCTGGTAAATAAGTTCCTGGTAATAAAGTTCCTGGGCTTTTGGTGGAAATGGGCCTATTAGGTACTATAAGATAAGATAATATAACATAAAATAAGATAAGATAAGATAAGATAAGATAGTTTATTTGCCATTTGTACACATTCAGGTACATAGAAAAAATTATTGTGCAGAGGTTTCTCAAAGTACAAGAAGATTGTAACAGATTAAATGATACAATCAGAATAAAAGTTATAAGATATAAGCAGCATAAACGCAGTACAAAAACAACTAAAAGACAACGACACAGTGACTTGCAATAAACATCTAAAAATAAATGCTCTCCACAAATTGCACTTAAGGACATAAAGCTGCAGGCGTCAAAATTTAGGGGGGAAAATACACCTTCCCAATGCACCTTTAACTCTTGATCCAAAATACTAACCAGCCAAAAGACTAAATATAGATGAACCTGGCACTGAAGTGTGAAGCTACTTTTTCTAGCTTCTATGTCAAGACACAGGGTGCAGCTATAACTGACCTGTTTACCTCCCCTTCCTGTCTGAAAAGCTTGTTGATCCATCTATTTTCTACAGTCTGCAGGGTTGTGGGGGGGTTGGGGTCAATCCCACCTGATGTAGGATAAAGGGGGAGTTCAAGTCTACAGTTCATCACATTGCTGTTATATAGATAACCATTCACTCCAACATTCACACCTATGGTAAATTTAGTCACTGATTTACTTATCAACCTTAAGTCTTTGGACAGCGGGAGTAAAACAGCATTGGACCTTCTCGCTGTGAGGGGAGAGTGTTAACCACTGCACTGTATCACAGAGTAGATTTTGTACAGGGCAGCTGTAGAGCTGGTCGTCAGATAACTGGGGGGCTGAATCCCACTCTGTCCTAGTCATGTGCCACTGTGTTCTTGGGCAAGACAATTCACCCGCCTTGCTTCCAGTGTCACTCACACTCATCTATGACTGTCTAGGAGTGTTTAGTGGTGTTCAGAGGGGCAGTTTGGCGTGGACTGGCAGTTAGGCTTCCATCAGTCTGCCCCAGAGCAGCTGACCACCAGTGTGTGAATGTGTGAGTGAATGAATAATAGATCAATAATGTAAGCGCTTAGGATGCCTTGAAAAGCGGCATAGAAATCCAATCCATTATTATTATTACAGGTTGGAGAAAAAGGGCAATTAACATGTATGGAAAAATATGAAAAAAACTAAAAAAAAAACTGTTGTTGCCCACCTGGGTGGTGATGTGCCTCCTACAGGCTATGGTCATATTCCAGAGGCCTGGGAGCCTGAGGGTTCGGCACACGATCTTAGCTGTTCTTAGGACTGTGCTTTTTTGGACAGAGGTCTCAGATGTTGTTCCTTGTATCTGCTGGCGCCATCCTCTCAGCTTGGGAGTTACTGCCCCTAGTAATCACTAGTTGGTATTTCTCGAGCCTCTCATGTTCCTTGTCTCATCTTCCTGATGTTGCTATCACTTGGGATCTACATCTGTCACTACCACTGTCTTATGATGTTTATATATATATATATATATATATATATATATATATATATGTATATATGTATATACAGGGTGGGGAAGCAAAATTTACAATGAACATTTAGTTGTTTTTTCTCAGCAGCCACAACGTCAATTGTTTTGAAACCAAACATATATTGATGTCATAATCATACCTAACACTATTATCCATACCTTTTCAGAAACTTTTGCCCATATGAGTAATCAGGAAAGCAAACGTCAAAGAGTGTGTGATTTGCTGAATGCACTCGTCACACCAAAGGAGATTTCAAAAATAGCTGGAGTGTCCATAAAGACTGTTTATAATGGAAAGAAGAGTGACTATGAGCAAAACTATTACGAGAAAATCTGGAAGATACTATTAAAGAAGAATGGGAGAAGTTGTCACCCGAATATTTGAGGAACACTTGCGCAAGTTTCAGGAAGCATGTGAAGGCAGTTATTGAGAAAGACGGACACATAGAATAAAAACATTTTCTATTATGTAAATTTTCTTGTGGCAAATAAATTCTCATGACTTTCAATAAACTAATTGGTCATACACTGTCTTTCAATCCCTGCCTCAAAATATTGTAAATTTTGCTTCCCCACCCTGTATATATATGTATACATATAGATAGATAGATAGATAGATAGATAGATAGATAGATAGATAGATAGATAGATAGATAGATAGATAGATAGATAGATAGATAGATAGATAGATAGATAGATAGATAGATAGATAGATAGATAGATAGATAGATAGATAGATAGATGTACACACACACACATACACTCCTGATCAAAATTTTAAGACCAATTGAAAAATTGCAAGAATTTACGTTTTGCACTGTTGGATCTTAAGAGGGTTCTAAGTAGAGTTTCAAAATGTAAAAAGAAGAAATGGGAGTGAGACAAAAAAAATTGAGTAAGCAATTTATTGAAAATAACAATTAAACTAAAATAGACTGTTCATCAGCCGATCAAAAGTTTAAGACCACAGCCTTTAAAAGCCAAAATCTGTGCAAAAATGTGGATTCAATGTCATTTTCTGTCAGGTATTCACACTGTCATGACCTCCTGATGGCAAAGGCTTTCTGTCTTTGAATGTTGTCGGATTGTTGAGCTGCATAAGCAAGGCTTCTTGCAACACGCCATCGCTGCTGAGGTTGGATGCAGTAAGACAGTCATTTTGAATCCAGTCTGGAACTGATGTCCATTTTTTTAAGTTCCTTGCCATCCATCCCCAAATGTTCTCAGTTGGATTTAGATCAGGGGAACACACAGAATGGTCCAAAAGAGTGACGTTATTCCTATGGAAGAAGTCCATTGTCAGATGGGCATTGTGAACTGCAGCATTGTCCTGCTGAAAAATCCAGTCATTAACACACAGACGAGGGCCCTCAGTCATGAGGGATGCTCACTGCAACATCTTCACATAGCCAGCCGCCGTTTGACACCCCTGCACAACCTGAGGTTTCATTGTTCCACTGAAGGAAATAGCACCCCACATCATGATGGCACCCCCTCCACTGTGCCACAGAGAAAACATCTCAAGTGGGATCTCCTTGTCATGCCAGTAATGTTGGAAGCCATCAGGATAAAACACTGGTTCACCTCATGGTTGTGTATTGTCTCCACTTCTGTTCATCATGTACGCTGACAGCTGTAGAACTTCTTTAGAGGACAGATTTATTGTGAAGTTTTCTGATGTCACTGTCCTTTTATCCCTCCTTCAGGGGTAAAAGTCTGATCATGGTCCCGCCCTATAACATTTTGTCAGCTTGTATGATGACAATTATCTGGACTTGTTTCAAAAACTAAAGACACGATCATTGATTTTTAGACGCAACAACGATGACCACAAAGTGAGTGTGATTCATGGTGAAGATGTTCAGATTGTGGATTCTAATAAATATCTTGGCACTATTTTTAGCTTACTGGCTGACAGGTCGTAAGCTATTGTCGTCATGCAGCATCTGGCGTCGTCGTCTGTCGTCGTCTGTCGTCCGTTACAAAAATTTCAATCGTCTTCTTCTCCGAAACTACAATTCCAATTGACTTCAAACTTGGTACACAGCTTCTTTATGATAATGTCAACAAAAGTCAGTGAAAGTATTTGGATCCAGGTCTGATTCTGGATTTGGTGCGACTTTGAAAAATTTCCCCATTAAAAGACATAGGAAATGGATCGATACAATAACTCAGTAAATATAAATGATATCAAGTTGAAATTTCTACAGTACAGTGGATGGGGAGATGACCAAAACATAATGGCCACATGCTGATCAGGATCTTCTTCTGGATCTGGGAACTTACGGAAAATTTAACATGGGCTCTTATGGGGAAAAAATTTCAATCATCTTTTTCTCCAAATCTACAGTTCTGACTGACTTCAAACTTGGTATACAGCTTCTTTATGATGATGTCAGCACAAGGTATTGAAATCATTTCAATCTGGATCTGATTCTGGATTTGGTGCACCTGTGAAAAATTTTCCCATTATAAGAGATAAGAAGTGGATTGATCCAATAAATCAGTAAGTATCAATGATATCAAGTTGGAATTTGAATTTTTTACAAATCTGATTGGAATATGACCAAAACATGTGCTATTTCTGTAATATAATAAATACACATAAGTGGGGGATAATAAATGGGATCTGGATACATTTCCCAAAGCTTTTAATTTGGCCGGTAAGCTACAGGGCCATTGGTCCTATTTTTTATTGTAAGCTCAGGTTTGATGCCAATAATGAATCTGTGGTTAAGAGTGGGCCAACAGAGAATCCATATGATGAGGAGACTGAACTCTTTTAATGTCAGTGAGAAGATCTTAAAAAAACTTTTATTTTTCATTCATTGAAGGCCTCTTAACACCCTCTTTTATCTGTCGGTTCAGTGGTTTAACTTTGAAAGACAAGAACAGCCTGCACGCCACTGTAAAAACTTATCCCAAGATCACTGGAGTCAGACAAGGGACTTGTCTTCCCTCTGGGAGCTTCAGGTAGCGAGGAAAGCAGAGACTATCATCAGGGATCCTCACCATGTGTTGTCCAATAAGTTTGCTTGGATGCCTTCAGACCAGCGCTACCTTGCACTTCAGAGGAGAACCAGCAGATATTCAAAATATTTTATTCCTTCAGCTGTCATACTTTTAAACTCTGACAGCAGTCATTTTATATGACATTTTTTATGATAGTAGAACTAACAGGGTCTTTTAGCCTGCATTGATATTTATTGTTTATTTATTGTTGATTATTTAATGTATCTATTTGTCATTGTCTTCCAGTGACCTATCATGTACTTGCATACTGATTCATGTTTGACACATTGCACTTCAAATGTTAGCTGATGTCTGTTGTAAGCCACAAATGAATTGCCCGTATGGGATAAATAAAGTTTTCTGAATCTGAATCTGAGGACTGTCAAGGTAAAAAATGTTCTATTTAGAGAATAAAACTTTCTTCCACCTTTCAATGTCCCATGTTTAGCGCTCTTTTGCAAAGTCCAAACAGGCAATTTTGTGGCATTGAAGGAGACGAGGCCTTTGAAGACGTTTTTTGTTCTTAAAGCCCTTCTCTCACATATGCTGTCTGATTTTAATTGGCCTGCAGTCGGCACCAGTAACGGTCTTAATTTGGGTCAAGGATCGTCCCGTGTCTTGGCGGACAGCCAATCAGGGGCACATTTCTGGGTTAAATAGTGAACACAGCCGTTTGCACGCCCTTCAGTGCAAATAGTGAGCAAATGATGGGTCAGCGAACGCAGAGGCTTCACGAACGCAAAATCTGTTTCTGCGTTCGTTGCGTTCGCAAAGTCATCGTTCGCTCACTATTTACGCTGAAGGGCGCACTAAACAAGTGTGTTCACTATTTAACCCAGAATGAATGCCTCCGCCTCCACTGTTTCCAGTCATCTGACAGCGTTATGGTTAGAATGAAGACATATTAGGGGATATCTGTGAGCCCGGATCTGTGACCTCCTCCCTTACCCTCACCTGTCTGGATGAACCTCCTCACCCTCATCTGACTATAGACGTACTCCCTCAGTTGTCTGCATGTACCCCCGCCCCCCCCAACACACACACACACACATACACACTGAACTGAATTATTAACACATATATCGTGCGTCGGGCTGGACATCTAAGGATGACTCCACTTATTCTGCACTGGTGACTTTATTTACAGAACTCTAAACAGTCACTGATGGCGAACCACGCCGAACAACAGGACAAACAGATTGTATAGAAAAACTGAACGCTGTTCCGTTCCTCTCATCCACACGCACAGACACACACAAACCCGCTGGTGTGTGTGGCACCAGTTCACTGGCTCTGCCCCCATACGGTTCTCATTCATTCATCTCTCAAAGCCACACACACTTTCTCCTGAACTAATCTATAGTTATCCATAAATCGATGGAGAATACAATTCAGTGAGCAGAAGTGTCCTCACTTGGTAAATTCGTTTTTATCTGCACAAAATGTCCATGGGAAAAATCTGATATCATTAAAGATATTGTCAAACTTCTCTTAAAAATCTTCTTTTTCAAATGTAAATAATATTTCAAAGGAAATACATGACAGAAGTGAAGTGAAATGAAGCTACAAGAATACATACTCATTCTAACGCGGACCTCTGAGGTCCGCGTTAAAATCAGCCCTGGAGCGAAGAACTGGGCGAGCACACACTTTTAACCAACTAGCCCAGAAACGGGATAGCGCATTTTGCGTTGCATTGGGGTTAACGAACTAACGCATGAACACATTTTGTGTTGCGTCAGTTGTTAACGAACAAAGAGCGAGCCCAGAAACGGGATAGCGCAAAATGCATTAAATAGACGCATTTTGCATTGCGCTGGGCTTAACGATTTAATGAACTAGTGCAGAAACGAGCCCCTGTTCCTCTAAACTCTAGTACAATAGATGTACGTCTAACATGAACTGTACTGCACATGTTCAGCAGCTCTTTTTCAGCAACATTAACATACCTCCACACTGGCTTTTTCTTTTCACTTCTCCCCTGATGCTGGCTGTAGGTTAGTAGCCGCTGGCTGTAGGTGAGGAGCCGCTGGCTGTAGGTGAGGAGCCACCAGCTGCTGCAGGTGCAGTGACAGTGCCTGGTGCGGGAGTCATAGCCTGTGCTCCTTCGGGGCTTTCCAATACTGGTCACTCAGCTTTCTGGTGTATATTATGTGTGACTAAGTGTTTCCTCAGGTTTGAGGTGTTGCTGTGGCTGGCTTTACATTTAGCATTACAGATATTCCAGCGAGCACAGTCTGCATCAAGTTTAGCAAAGTGGAGCCACACCCTCAAATGCTTTCCATCTGCCACACTTGCTGTTATCATCAAGCCGCCACTGACGTAATCATGCTCTTGTGCGTCCAATGCCATCGTCACGTCAGGCAGACACTCCTCCACTCTCGCCCCGACACACACAATGCGAGGATGCGTTCAAGTAACAAAATGTGGTACCATTTGACTTTACATGAATCAATACTCAGCAGTACCAACAGAATTCAGTCGGTACCAATGAAAGTAAAGAATTTGGTACCCATCCCTAATATATACAGAGAGTTAGAATAATCTCTTGTCTAGGGATGCTCCAAGCCGCATTTCTGGCCTCCAATACAGATTCCAATACCTGGGGTTCAGTATCTGCCGATACCGATCCGATACAAAAAATAATTATACCAGTGCTGAATTACCTAATAACCTCTATGGCCCACTGTGTGGAAGAGACTGCAGCACTCTTTTGTTAAAGGCAACATCAGACTTGACTTAACTTTCTGAACTTTGTAAAATAAAATAAACATATACATGTAGTCAACTATTTATTAAATAACTGTACTCCAGTGCAATAAACAGCTTCACCAACTTTGTAAAACAACTTGATTTGTGTAAACAGGAATTTAACATTCCATTATGTAGCAAGACCTGGGAGAACCTATCTCAGTTCACAAGTACAGGTAAATTGGTAAACATTCAAACAAGAATATACTTCCCTGTAAATCATGGAGTATAAATTTGAATAAAACAGATCAATACATAAACCAATAGCTTCAGCTTGATAGGTATTCAAAATAAACAGAAATTGCCTGATTGTAACGGTTTAGTGCAAATATAATTTTAACATCCCATAAAAAAGCAGCTGAATAAACCAATAGCTTCACTAGCTTAGTAAACAAAATATTTAAACAGAATAACATTCTGTCCAGACTGTGTTATGTCCTTGGACTGATTGGTGCCTACTCAGTAACACAGAGAGAGGGGGCATATTGCGGATCATGTGAATTACTTTCCTTAGTCCAAAAACACACAGAGAGGAGCTTCTCCTGAAAAATTAGGGAACGCTTATCAAGTTTTCGAACTCAAATCCCCTATATCCCATAGGAACGTATACAGAGCCATTCACTTTGAATGACAGTATGCAGGCTCCGCAGGAAACATATGCAGCTTCAGAAGCCTTAAATATGATTATGGACACAGACTCCAAAAATTCAAGGTATGATGAAACTTCAGAAGAAATTTGTAGAGACAGTGATGAGATGAGGAAACAGAGGGACACAGGTTGGACACAGAGACATTTATAGTAGGGATGTCCGATAATATCGGTCCACCGATATTATCGGCCCGATATTGGCATAAAAATGTAATATCGGTGAATATCGGTATCGGTTTTTTTGCCTATCATTAAAACCGATAAAATAATGCTTTGATTTCGCAGGCATTTACCGACGCGTAAATGAAGCATTGTTTGTAGCTGAAAGAAATGTGCAGTTTTCAAAATTGTACAGTAGAGTTGCCACACTGTAATAGACTCATGGAGGGAGGGAGACAAAATAAAGAAATATGGCATTTTTTCCACAATGTAACTCTTTCTCCGACAATGACGAGATTTTCCGTCAGTCCGTGTTTTCACTGTTATACTGGAGTTGAAGCTGTTGCGGATCGTGTGAATTACTTTCCCTAGTCCAAAAACAAACAATTAAGCAGCTTTTTCGGAAAAATGACGGACCGGGTTTAACGTTTTCGCACTGGAGTCTCCGTATCCCATGGCAACGCATCCAGCGGCAGTCACTGAATGAGGAAATGCAGACTGTGCAGGAAGCGCACGCAGTTTCAAAAGCCTTAAAGATGACTATGGAGACAGAGTCTGACAACTCAGTATATGATGGAGCTACAGAAGAACCATTTAGAGACAGGAACGGAGAAATAGAAGGTGAGGGAGACGGACACGGAACACGGGAAACACGGAGCGGCTCAGGTCCGACACGAAATGGGGGGGGCACGGAGCGACACAGAGAAAATGACAGACAGGAGGAAGAGAAAAGAGACATCTATAGAGGACATTCAAGGAGAAGACAGACACACAGACATGGGACAAGACAAAGGACAGCTAGTGTTTATCTGTTAGAGTGAGTTCAGATTCAGACTGAGGACACAGAACAGATTCAGCTGTATAATGTCAGCAGGGACACAGGTAAGACACTGTTTGATTTGGCTTTAGTATGAAATAAATAAATAAATACATATATTCATACATAGATAAATAACTAGATGTCCATATAATTATTTCCAGATCAAACACAGCAGGTGATCCAACAGGAGGACCTGGTGCAACCAAGCAAAGGCCATAAATCTACAGTATTTAGTGCATTTGTTTCTTTTTTTTCTTGAAAATGAGGAATATTGAAGTGTTTATATCAAAAAACTAAACTACTATGTGTTAGACTTATAACTGATGTATGTAAATGTGATAAGTTTAGAAGGAACCTGGTGCTTTAGAAGATGTTTGGTCTAAAGTTTGGTGTAGATTCCTCTAATATTTTGTGGAATGATGGGATATCTTAGAGCTGTTATAATTATTGTTGTTATTATTATTTTATTTTGTGATTTGGAATACAGTGTTACTGTTGGTAAATGAGAAAGAGTCAAAAATGTAAATAAGAAATCAATTTTATCTTGAAAATCAATATCTTTGGAAAAAAAATGCAGTTTTCTCAGTTTTTTGCTCAAAATTCAGTTTTTTCCTGAAAATGACTAATATTCAAATGTTCATATCTCACAAACAAATGAAGATAGAATAAAATCCTTTCTTGTGTTTAAAAGTTGAAGGTCTGTTCTTTCTTTTGATGTATTCAGTGTTCACATACTCCTAACACAACATTTTCAGTCAGCCTCCAAATATTAGTGAAAATGACCAAAAAGGCTGGCGCTGGCTACCAACTCACTGGAAAATGCTCTGGCGGGGAAAGAGTTAAGTTCAAGTATGTATTCTTTGCACAGACAGTGTTTACATTTTAAAAGCCTTGTTGCATTTGAGAATGCATCCAATGGGGCATCACAATAAAATTAGGCATGATGTGTTAATTCCATGACAGGAGATATGTGATGTTACCTAAAATTAGTTTAATATCCCACATATATCGGCAGCGATATCGGTAGATATCGGAATCGGAAATTAAGCATTGGACAATATCGGCATATCGGTTTTTTGCAAAAAAGCCAATATCGGACATCCCTAATTTATAGTACACATTCAAGGAAAAGACAGACAACTAGACGTGGGACAAGACAAAGGATGCCTAGTCTTCATCTATTAGACAGTGTGAGTTCAGATTATAACTGTTGACATGGAGCTGATTCAATACAGATGTCATTCTCAGCTCCCTAATGCCAGCAGTGACACAGGTACAAAAGAGGTCTGGATGGAATAATAGGCCACTATGGATCGGTCCATTGTGTTATGAGATTGGTGTATGTGTGTGTTTTGAGTGTGCGTGTGTAAGAGGGACAGAGAAAAAGAAAAGTGTAAGCTAACATCTATATACAGTGTATGAAATAAAAGCTTCTGTCTGATTCAAGGATCCGAGTCTGCTGTATTCCAGTATTGCTGTAAGGGAGTTAACCCCGACATCGGCCCTGGAGGAAATCTCCCCTGTGCTCGCTGACTACGGTCGGACGAGCCGAGCAGGAAAGGTTAACAATTGTCACAATACCTGATATAGATTTTAAATCTGTATCGGGGCCGATCCCAGAAGCAAATGTCAGATCAGAGCATCCCTACTCTTGTCGTTTCATCTTCACTTCTAACCTTAGAGTGGTCGCCCAGTGGTTTCTGAACTCTTGTTTTGAAGATAGTATTTTGTGATTTGACCACAGCTATGTTGGCTTTTTGGAACCAGAAGTGTCCGTAACCTTTTGAAAGGGACATAACTACCAGAGTCTGAGGGATCAAAGGTGACTTTGAGCTGCTAAGTGTTAGTTTACTGTTTTGATAAAATGGTAAACTTCATCAAACATGGAGCAACAAAGTGATTTTACAGTCTTGTTAGTATAACCTATTAACCACAACTACAATGGAGCTGTGTGACCATAAAAATAGTATTTTTTAAAATAAACTACTACTCTGAAACTCCAACTCTCTAGGCAAGAGGGCTGTCGGACCAATTTGCCAGTCAAAGCCTGACACAACAGATATTAAAAGTTCTATTTGGCATGCGATCTGATAAACAGAAGCTGAGGTCTGTATCAATTGTTTAAGACTCCAAATTATGTAATTTTATTGAAGTGTTTTTTTTTCTAAAGGTAAACTACTCAGTTGTTTTTGTTATCAAGTCTGTTCAAACTCTGCCTCTATGAACAAGGTTAGTTTATCATTAAGAAAAATACTTGAATAAAATTACTATATATTATATAATTAATATTTGTGAACAATTTAACAAATATTTTTGATTTATTAGTAGATGTCAGCCTATGGTGTTTTTTAAAAGCTGATATAAAAATGTGGAACAGTTCTATCTCAACTAATCAGAAAATGTTATGATTTCCAATATATTAATGAAGATCATCAGTATAAAACTCATATCTGAGTTCTCTGTACATCAAAAACATCTTCAAGATAGCAGCCTGTGTTGTAGCTTCTTCTACATATTGACATCTTCATTCATTCATTTTCTGAACCGCTATATCCTCGAGGGGGTCACAAGGGTGCCTATCCCACCTACTATTGAGGGAAGGTGGGGTACACCCTGGACGTGTCACCAGTTCATTGCAGGGCTCATATTGATGTCTTTGCAGATGAAGTGTTGCTGTTATCAGAGTGTTATGTTTTAGCTGTTTGTTAGTTGAACCATTCCCTCTGCAATTCAAGTCATATCTGCAAGATTTCACCTATTTCACATATTGTTTTTGGGCACAACACAAACCTATGGACAAAGTGCCTCTAGCAAGAATGGTAACATTGTTTTGTGTATTGTATTCTAATTGAGCTGTCTTTACATGTGTGTTAACTTTGTCAGATTTAACTAGATGACTGCAAATACAATTGTTCCCCCTGTATAGACACACCGATATCATCGAAATCCATGTTTTTATCCAATGGGTTCAACAGCATAGTGATTTCGTGTCATTCTGCATTACATAAAAACGTTAAAGAGCATAAATCAGAGAAACTGTCAACACTAACCTCTCCAGTCGTTCTGAGAGGTTGTCTGCCAGGTCAAAAGAAGGAGCTTTGTACACATCGGTCAGGTCTAACTTTTTCCTGAAGCCTTTCCTCAGCAGTGGTGATGTCCACCTGCACAAAAACAGATAAAACAAACTCTTAGAATCAGGTAAAAATATAAACTCTTAAGAATAAAGTGTTAACAATTATAGTCTGACATGCATAGGGGGCAAACCATCTCAGATTTACTTTGGTTTTTTTGCCATAACAGACAACTTTTTGCTTTTACTTTCAGTGGTTTAATACAAATATCTGTACTTTTATGCATTAAGGTGAATTATTCATTACTTTTTATTTTGCATTGTAGCATTTTTTTTTCTCTTTAAGTGCATATCAGAGCTTGTGCTTTTGAACTTTTACTTGATGAAATAAGACAAATCAGTAGTTCCATTTTTACTACAGTATTTTCAAATACTTCTACTGGAGTAAAGAATGTCTGGACATTTGACACCCCTTCATATCCCCTATACCTGAATATCTAGTGAAATGGCGACAACATGAGCAACAAAAAAAGACTGAATGGTATATTTTACAGTTGGTTATTTCCTGGAAAACGGCACATAATAATAATTTTACGTCCACTGAAAGACATTCTTGAGTGTTTATGTCTGGTGCAGAGGACCAATGAGCTCAAAGCTACGGTTTGATGCTCCATAGATGAGCTATCAAAATAACCTTGGCTTTTCAGGAGGAAGGCAGCCTCCCGAGATTACTGTTTACATAAGAAACATCATTATGCATAAACAAACAAACAAACTCCACACTTTTTACTGGGACTTTAATAAATAAATCAATAAATAAACAAGTGGTGTCAAGCACAACTAGCATGCAACCTTGCACGTATTTCACCCTTTATAAGTAAATGGGAAAATTTTTAAAAATCCTAAAAAATTTGAACTTTGACCTATCTTTCCCAAAATGTAATGACATCTATTCTGGGTCACTAGCAATCTATAAACCCAGTTTGGTATGAACTGAACCAATAGCTTTGCTGCTAAAGTGTTAAGAAACAAACAAACATACCGAACCAAAAACAATACCCCTTGCCTCCCTTTCAGGGGGCGGGGTAATAAATAGAGTGCAAAAACAGATAATGTCAGAATCCATTTGAAAGAGCACTTGTATTTGCTGGGCGCACCCTTAGGGATAGGGTGAGGAGCTCAGTCACCAGGGAGGAGCTCAGAGTAGAGCCGCTGCTCCTCTGCGTCGAGAGGGGCCAGCTGAGGTGGCTCGGGCATCTGTTTCGGATGCCTCCTGGACGCCTCCCTGGGGAGGTGTTCCGGGCATGTCCCACCGGGAGGAGACCTCGGGGAAGACCCAGGACACGTTGGAGAGACTATGTCTCTCGGCTGGCCTGGGAACGCCTCGGGATCCCCCCGGAAGAGCTGGAGGAGGTGTCTGGGGAGAGGGAGGTCTGGGCATCCCTGCTTAGACTGTTACCCCCGCGACCCGGCCCCGGATAAGCGGAAGAGAATGGATGGATGGACTTGTATTTATAGAGGTACCTACTATGTACCAGGTAATGAGTTGAATTAGTACAGACCGCTGAAAAACTACAGTGGAAAAGTATTCAGATCTGTCCGTAAAAGCACCAATACACCACTATGAAAACAGTGAAGCCCTGCATTTAAAACAGTGCTGAAGACCAAGTATGTCAGTACTACCAGCTAAATGTACTGTGGTTACAGTGTGAAAACTTAAGTACTTGATGTGCTGAATGGTTTAATAAAATATTACATTACCAAATTTGTCAGTAATGAACACATACAAGAGAAGGTTAATGTTTAGTTCATCGATGTGATGCAAGTTTTACATAATTCATGTAAAACTGTACTTTGTAAAAGGCAGTGAGAAAATACAGATATAATTGTGTATTGCTGTTATGTTATGATACTGCATCAGTTTTCCTCTTTATAGTAAACCTGAAAAGAATCTTAACAGAATCACTGTTATGGTCAAACACAGATATAATTAAAGCTGCAAGCAGCATTGGGCGGGACCTCGCACCGGGCGATCCGCCTCCCCCGCGATCCGCCACCCGTGACTGCCCCATACCAGTTCCCATCCTTTAGTGTCTGTCCTCCTTACATCTGTACAGAACACCAGTGACCCTCTGCTGAAACCACCATCACCTTTAAAATGAGACTTTTATTTTGGAAACCCTACTGTGTGTATGTGCATTTGTTTTTAATGTGAGAGAAAGAATCAGTTTGAAAAATTAATTGAAATTGTATGAATAAGTGAGTATAAAAGTGATGATTTACCACATTTAAGGCTTTTATTTTGGAAAAACCCTATTGTGTTAGGATGTGTGTCTGTGAGAAAGAGTACTTTTGAATGAAGAAACATTGTACAAACAGTTGAGTGTTTGGTCATAAAAATGAAAAGAAGTTATGTAATAGACATTTTGTATTATTCTTAATTTTGGTTTTATTTTGAAAAAATGTACTCCGTGTACTTTTGAATGTGTGCAAAATTTCCAATATCCACAATACAATGCAGTAAAACCTGTTTTAAAATAAAAAAAAAAAAAAAAAAAAATTTTGGATTACCTGGGACTTGAACCAGGGTCCTTCAGCTCCATAGGCAGCTACATGAACCACTGCACTACAGAGAGACATGTGAAAATGTGCACCAGCAAGACTTTTATAGGGATTTTGCCATTTGGAAAAGTGAAACTAAACATAGTCTTCAAAAAATCGCTATAATTCCATAACCGTAGGTCGTATCTGAAAAATTCTTTCACTTTTGGATTCTGCAGACTTGTGGGAATTCAATGAGGTTTTAACTTTTATGTCAAAAGTCTGAAATGAATAAGCAGTAATTGCAGAAACGTAGAGTAACTTTCAAAGGCAGATTGCCAACTTCCTGTTGGAGTTAGCTCATGAGTGTCAGTGTATGATTTGTCGGGCTCAATCAGACCAACATTTTGGCATTTGTTTCATGTTTCTGTGACATTCCTACTGGCTGCTAGGGCAGATTTTGTGTGTTTTTTAGTACATAGGTGGCGCTACAGAGTCCATTTTGGCACCCAAGGGGTTAATTTTTGATATTGTATGAAAGTGTTCACCAGCCATGACATACATGGCAAATTTGGTGAGTTTTGGAGCATGTTAAGGGGGTCAAATGGCAGTCTAAAGTGGAAAAAGTATGAAAATAAAAGAATTGTTATAAATCAACAACCGTACATCCTATCTCAAAAATTTTTGCATGTGAGCATTGTGCTGAGTCCCACGAACGTGTAGATATGTCACATGTCAGGAAAAACTGCAAAGTGAAAAATGAGTTCCAAACATCACAACTTTGCGGGCTTGTAAAAAAAAAAACTAAGACAGTTCCGGAAAAAGTGAGAGATCACTTTTTTGAGGAGGTTTCACTCTATCTTTTGATGCTATTTAGAAGTCAATATGACAAACGGTGTCATCGGAGTTAGTTTTAGAAAATTTATTTTGAAAGGCATATTGCGAACTTCCTGTTGGAGTTAGGTCATAAGTGTCAGTGGATGATTTGTAGTGCTTCATCCAACAAGAATTTTGGCACTGGTTTCATGTCTGTACGACATTCCTAGTGGCCACTAGGGCTTTTCCCATTTTTTTCACATAGGTGGCGCTAGAGAGGCCATTTTGGCACCTATGGGGTTAATTTTTACATTTTATCAAATTTTTCGCCAGGCCTGACATGTGTGCCAAATTTGGTGAGTTTTTGAGCATGTTTAGGGGGGCAAATTCCAGTTTAAAGCGTCACGGAAAAATAATAATAATAATAATAATAATAATAATATAAAAACGAACGAAAAACAATAGGGCCTTGCTTGCAGGCAAGGCCTCTCACTGTGTGAGAGGGCCTTACCTTTCGGCTCGGTCCCTAATAAAAACGAACGAAAAACAATAGGGCCTTGCTTGCAGGCAAGGCCTCTCACTGTGTGAGAGGGCCTTACCTTTCGGCTCGGTCCCTAATAATATAAAAACGAACGAAAAACAATAGGGCCTTGCTTGCAGGCAAGGCCTCTCACTGTATGAGAGGGCCTTACCTTTCGGCTCGGTCCCTAATAATAATAATATAAAAACGAACGAAAAACAATAGGGCCTTGCTTGCAGGCAAGGCCTCTCACTGTGTGAGAGGGCCTTACCTTTCGGCTCGGTCCCTAACTATGGCAATAAATGTAAAATCTACGTTAAAGACATAACTGGACAAAAACACACCTGCTGTCTCTGATTTCATGGTTTAGTTTTTATTATGTTAATTAAGAAGTTAAAGAAATTAATTTTGCTCAAATTGCACAAAACATAGTGCTATGATGCTGACTTTACAGGGACTGTGATCAATGCAGCTGTCAACAGTCTGTAGAGCAGTGGTTCCCAACTTCTTTTGGCTCGTGACCCCATTTTAACATCACAAACTTCTGGCGACCCCAGACATTCAAAACATTTTTTGCTAAAATTAATTTGTTTTTGATCATGTAATAGTTTGCTATACTATATTGCAAATAAACTTTAATTTTAGACGACATTTAGTCTACAGTACAGGCCAAAAGTTTGGACACACCTTCTCATTCTTCGCATTTTCTTTATTTTCATGACTATTTACATTGTAGATTCTCACTGAAGGCATCAAAACTATGAATGAACACATGTGGAATTATGTACTTACCAAAAAAGTGTGAAATAACTGACAACATATCTTATATTCTAGTTTCTTCAAAGTAGCCACCCTTAGCTCTGATGACTGCCTTGCACACCCTTGGCATTCTCTTGATGAGCATCAAGAGGTAGTCACCTGAAATGGTTTTCACTTCATAGCTGTGCCTTGTCAGGGTTACTTAGTGGAATTTCTTGCCTTATTGATGGGGTTGGGACCATCAGTTGTGTTGTGCAGAAGTCAGGTTGATGCACAGCTGACAGCCCTATTGGACAACTGTTAGAATACATATTATGGCGAGAACCAATCAGCTAAGTAAAGACAAACGAGTGGCCATCATTACTTTAAGAAATGAAGGTCAGTCAGTCTAGAAAATTTCAAAAACTTTGAACGTGTCCCCAAGTGCAGTCGCAAAAACCATCAAGCGCTACAACGAAACTGGCTCACATGAGGACCACCCCAGGAAAGGAAGACCAAGAGTCACCTCTGATGCTGAAGATAAGTTCATCTGAGTCACCAGCCTCAGAAATCGCAAATTAACAGCAGCTCAGATTAGAGACCAGATGAATACCACACAGAGCTCTAGCAGCAGACACATCTCTACAACAACTGTTAAGAGGAGACTGCGTGAATCAGGCCTTCATGGTCAAATAGCTGCTAGGAAACCACTGCTAAGGAGAGGCAACAAACAGAAGAGATTTATTTGGGCCAAGAAACCCAAGGAATGGACATTAGACCAGTGGAAATCTGTGCTTTGGTCTGATGAGTCCAAATTTGAGATCTTTGGATCCAACCGCCGTGTCTTTGTGCGACGCAGAAAAGGTGAACGGATGGATGCTACATGCCTGGTTCCCACCGTGAAGCATGGAGGGGGAGGTGTGATGGTGTGGGGGTGCTTTGCTGGTGACGCTGTTGGGGGTTTATTCAAGACTGAAGGCAACCTGAATCAGCATGGCTACCACAGCATCCTGAAGTGACATGCCATTCCATCCGGTTTGCGTTTAGTTGGACCATCATTTATGTTTCAACAGGACAGTGACCCCAAACACACCTCCAGGCTGTGTGAGGGATATTTGACCAAGAAGGAGAGTGATGGAGTGCTGCGCCAGATGACCTGGCCTCCACAGTCACCGGACCTGAACCCAATCGAGATGGTTTGGGGTGAGCTGGACCGCAGAGTGAAGGCAAAAGGGCCAACAAGTGCTAAGCATCTCTGGGAACTTCTTCAAGACTGTTAGGAAACCATTTCAGGTGACTACCTCTTGATGCTCATCAAGAGAATGGCAAGAGTGTGCAAAACAGTCATCAGAGCTAAGGGTGGCTACTTTGAAGAAACTAGAATATAAGATATGTTTTCGGTTATTTCACACTTTTTTGTTAAGTACATAATTCCACATGTGTTCATTCATAGTTTTGATGCCTTCAGTGAGAATCTACAATGTAAATAGTCATGAAAATAAAGAAAATGCAAAGAATGAGAAGGTGTGTCCTAACTTTTGGCCTGTACTGTATATAATGCATATTATTATGGACGGAGGCAGAAAAGCCAGGTGTAGATTACTGCACAAAGTGAGAATTTTATTTTCCTTGGTCAGGATATGTACAGTCAATCCAGCTTGGATTTACACGGCTGACAATTAATGCTGAGCAAACAATAACTCAAACTATGAATTATGAAAGAGCTGCAGCATCTGAAACTGACCACAATGAACATTTGAAAGATAAACAGTACCACAGTGTTTCAGTTTCAGCTTCACAGTTTGTCATGTCTTTTATGGATTGGGATTGTCTCTGTCAACTCACTATATTTTTTATTAATATGTTTTTTGTTTTGTTTTGTTTTTATAAGTAAGTAAGTAATTACATTTTATCTATAGAGCACTTTTCACAGACAGGGGGTCACAAAGTGCTTTACAGTGCAGATGCAGTTAAAAGCAATTAAAAATGCAGAGTAAGATACAGTTTTAAAATGCAGTTAAAAATACAATTAAAATGCGATAAATACATAAAGTGCAGTCAGTTTGTAGCAGCCCTGAGTCAGTTGGATTTAAAATGCCTGTGTGAACAATAGTGTCTTAAGGTGTTTTTTAAAAGTCTCAACAGAGTCCATGGACTGTAGGTGTATTATCAATTACTAGAAATTTCAGGCGACCCCATTTGAATTCCAGGTGACCCTGTGTGGGGTCCCAACCCCAAGGTTGAAAAACCCTACCATAGAGTATTGCAATAACTCATAATATTGCAACAATCTCATATCATAGGTTTTTAACATACAATTTAAGAGCTAACTACCACTGTTTGACAAATATAGTGAAGTAAAAACAGCTTAGTGAAAGCATTTGGTTACTCTTGAAAAATAAAGGACATGTTATGAAAAGATGCTTAGTAGATTACATACAAACAGTTTGTCTGGTTAGAGGAGTAGTCTCTGTCTGGTTGTTACCACATTACCTGATATCAGTTATAGTCACTTTGGTTTCCTGGTCAGCCTAATGACAGAGAGAATACATATAAGGACATTCAGTCCTGGTGACTCAGTCAGCTAAAGACAAGCTGATCCAGATAGAGAACATTTTTGTGTTAGCTGCTGCCAACTGTGATATTTCCTCTTGGTGGGATCAATAAAATCTTATCTTATCTTCTATTATCAAACTTTTATTTTCTGAAAACAGACCAGCTTCTTCCTTCCTTCCCTTCTTAATCATAGACTCAGTGGTGGAATTAAGAGTTTTACATCCTCTCTCCAAGCATAATAGTGTTCTGTGCTTGTAAACTTGCCAGTTTGTCCTAAAGCTTAGCTGAAAGATGGTTGCTACAGGACAGCAATGCTATGACGATATTATATAGAACATACGGTATTGATGTAGATTAAACAACTAACAGTTTATAAAGTTGGCCAAATGAGCTCAACCATGTACAACAGGAAAATTAATCAAAAGGTTAAAAGATTAAAGGTCAACTCGTTTTATTATCCCTGTGGCGAAATTTGGTCTCTACATATTACCCAACCTAATGCACACACGGTACCCAGCCTTAGCATAGCACACATTAGTAGCAGTGAGCTGCCATTAAAAGTGCTCAGGGACCAATTTCCGATTCTCATCAGCACCGTGGTCAGGGGCACTGACAGAAGAATTAACAGTGGAGTTCTTTGCTTCTATCCCTTTGTACAACAGAACTACAGCACAAATCAGAACACTGACTTTTAAACACACTTATTTTACAGTAATTCTATTTAACCTTTTATAGACATGTAATGAAAATCTGTAAATCCTCTAATGCCTCTACGAATACCCCCGTTTCATTAATCATTATTTTACGCTGCTCTACCTGTTGCATGGATGCATTCTAAAGAACTCCTCCACCACTAGTTTCAACTTACATGTGCGCATTTTACGCACAGGCAGCAAAGTGCCAGTTAAACATTTCATGAATATAACGCGACGTAAACAGGACAATGTCGGTCCCTTGGTACCGACTGAGTGACATTTTCAAGATTCTACCACATATGTTTTACTCTTAGTGCAGTATTTCACAGGGCTGTTAGTTTAATGAAATAAAAGGTCTGAAAACTTCTACCAACAATGTAACCACTTCACAGTACTCTGCATAAGTCAGCCGTCAGTTTGGACATTTATCATGAAAATATACCTGCTGCTCAGCTTTAAATTCCCTAACCCTAACCCCGTTTGAGAAAGTTTACAGCGCTTTAAGATCAGAAGCACAAAACGAATAGAGGAGGTATTTCCTGAATCTTAATATTTACTAAACCTCCATAAGTTGCAGCTTGCATCGCCGCTGCGACTGAGCGGTGCATTATTTCTCCTTTAAGGTTTTCCTACCGATTAATATTTTTTCCATCATGTGGAAAGTGCAGTTTTTACATTCCAACTCCTCTGACACTAAATTTACATCCATACATGTCTTACCAGAAGAAAAACTTAGAGAGGAAGTTGGCATCTTCCACTGGTGACTTCTGCATCCTAACAGTGCCGCCAGTTTGCTTTCTCTGCACCTGAGTCGTTTCCGTGCGCGTCGCTCACATCTGTGTCCACACTGAGCGGCAGACAGAGACGGCGTGCACAGCCTGCGTGGGTTAAACTCCGCTTTCTGTCTCTGATAAAGATGAAGTGAGAGTTGGCCTATCTTCCTTCCAGAAATGAACACCAGTGTGTCCGTCCTCTGCGCGTCCTGATTCCACTCTGTCCCACTTATCTGGTCGCGTTGCCGCCTCTATCTCCGTGTGACAGAGAGAGGACAGTCCTTTATGCGCGCGTGGAGACTCACGTCATTTCCACACGGACCAACCTTGGGTTGCATATTGTGACCATAAACCGAAGACACTGAGATAACTGATCTAAACTGATCCACTTTAGCCAGAAATATATCGATCCAAATGAGGCAAGCAAATAAGAAAATAGTAAGAACTAGAAAGCACGAATTCTTGTGCAGATTTGTGTTAAGTAAAGTGCACTGAAACAATACATCTGAATTGAAAAGTGTCTCAGAACGCGCGCTGGATTAACAAATCTGATACTGTACCGATACTTATTCTAAGTAAAACACATTACACTACATGTTAAGGTGCACATTGATACGTTTCACTATTGATCTGCATGTTATACACTAGAAGGCGTTTCATGACAAAAATAGAAACCAGTAAATAAATAACTACATACATACATACATACATACATACGAATAAACCCATCGATCTCCGCATGAATTAGTCTTTTACACAGCATCAATAATAAACATGTATAAAAGCTGTGTATATATGATATATGCATTGATGAAATTTAATCTGGTAACAAGACATTTTTTGGTACTCTGGTGTTTGAACACTTAGTCAGTGTCTTGGTCCTTAAATTTACATTCTTTAGTAAAGTTAAAATAAATAAATAAATAAATAAATAAATAAATACACTCCAATCCTCTATCGCATTCAACATTGTACTTACAGATCGGAAAGTCACATTATAAGATGCAATAAAATTCTCTGCATTGAATAATAATAATAGTTTAAGATGAATTTATCTATGAAAAGGTTCAAGACCTTGTTCTAAAATCCTCTCAACCTTCACTGATCAATGTGGGATCCTAAATGTAGATATTGATGTCTAAACTTTATCTGTAGGACACTGAATGTTTCCTGCTCCCCTAAAGCTCCACTTTCATTCTTTGTGCCCTGATGGTTTTTGTTTCCATAACACCTCTGTAAAGACTGTACAGGAGTTTAACATCACTAATCCTGCTACTTTCTCCATCCTTCTCAGATTTTTCATAAGAACAGAAAAAATTTCTATCTCCAGCAAATGAAAATAATGCACCACATGCAACAAAATGTGATGTTGTACAAGTACAGTTGGGAATAGACTTCCACTTTGAATATGGGAGTGTCACAGATATCCCGCTTTTAAGACTCAGTGAAACAATGGCTCAACGCGAACCAGATCTGTGATCATTTTTAAGGTGTTGTAAAATGTACTGTCTTTTTGTACTCTTATTTGTATGTTTTTACTTATAGTATTCTGTGTTTTTATTACCTGCCTGGGAACAATGGATCTAAATTAGCATCCCTGCTATAATTCGGCATGTGTATATCTTGTATTAATCTAACATGAATGTTCAAAGTTCACTGATGTGCATTGTCCCTATCAATTGTCACTTTTTATGGTGACAATTTAACATCTGTCCAGGGACTGCTGATGAAAAATAGCCATTAGGCTAACTCTGGAGCATTTACAACAATGTTAAATAATGCACAATGTCCCTTTTAAATAAACCAATAAAATAAATATATAAAGGTAACATTCGAAATTCAACTCTCAAAGTGTCGGATAACAGCAAATAAACACTGAAAAGTACTTGTTTTAAAGTAGAGGGAGACGTTAAGCAAAGTATCTAAGTATGATCAAATAAATATAGTTAAGGTGTGATAAGTTAAAAGATTCACTGTGCAGTAAAATGGTTCCTACAACATCTGATGTTTTTGATTAATTTTTATTCTGTACATGTTTATTACTCAGGTCATTTGAGCAACTTTATGCACTAGCAAAGCATCACATTCTATATTATAGAATATGCTCCATCGCTAGTGTATAAAGTTTAGTATAGAATCTATAAGATCATCTGCCCAGTGAGAATCACCAAAAAATCTCCAAAAATTACACTTTTCATTAGTGCAAAATAGCAGGCCTGTTTTTAGTTTCAACTTCATGTGTTTTATAGCAAATCCAAGAGGGTTTTAAAGAGTTTGAGCTTAAAAAGAAGGAACTTTTTTTATCTTTAACCTATAAAGTAACATTTCATCCTTTGTTTTTTGTTTGTTTGGTTGTTGTTGTTGTTTTTTTGTTTTTTTGTTTGTTTGTTTGTTTTACAAATATTCAAGCAAAAGCATTTTCTTCCCTAGGTCTTGTGAAGTAGAAGGATAAAGCTGCAGAAAATGGAAATACTCAGGTAAAGTACAGATATGTCAAACCTGTCAAAAAAAGGGGTCAAGGTGCTTAATTACATTCCATCAACAGCCTCACACTTAAAGATAAATTAATGATAAAAACATGAAGCATAAACATATCTCAGGCTACAACAGCTATCTGCTCTGTTGACTGACCTTTTCACTGTATTCTTGGCAAACTATATATAAAAGGTTCAGTATTTCTCAAAGCTCAAAATGTTGTCGTTAAATGACCTTTTTGGTTCCTATTCTAAAGCTATTCAACACACCGTCATAGAGCAGGAGATAAAAGAGAATAATTTCTACATGGATTGAAACTGAAGTCACCCACACATAATCACAAACTTTATTGTAAAACAGCAGTGTAATTCAATTGTAATTCAACATATTCTAATAATTTTTAGCTTTGTCTAAACACATGTATAAACAATCAGACTCACAAAAAGCGTCTAAAGTATCTTTTGCCAACAAAACGGAATGTAGAACTGCGGGTCATTCATACTCCCTCAGCCGTCTCCATATCATTCACGAAAAAACAAAACAGCATAAACACTTTGGAGACAATCAAATGAAACTTTTTATCAGTTTCAAGGGGGAATCATCAAAACAAAACCATCAGACATTCCATAAGGGAACAGAGATAAAGGCTGAGGCCTAATTTCATTTTACAAACTAAAGGCACATATAAACCCATGTAGTTATCTTTAAAAAAAAAAAAAAAAGGTAGACAGCTTCTTGAGCAGCAATCCTTTGATTGTTTTTTTTTTTTTTTTGGTTATGTAACACTTCTGAAATGTAGCTTTGCACTACAAATCATTATGTTTTCACACATTTTCAGCACAAATTAAACTGACAGAGGATCCAGTCTGTTTCCACTGTTAAACAGAGCAGGTTTCATTTTAACTTTCAGTTGTCATGTTCTGATACACTGTGGCACTGGAATGACCTTCATTAAGCTCTGTTTCCCAAGTGAACGAAACTGAGGAAAAGAAAAAAAAAAAGGCACAACATACATGACTAAACGAAACGCAGTTAGCAGCCAATGCTCTAAAAGGAGAAAAAAAGGTCTAATTAGGTTCTAAAACATCTGGAAGAGAAATAAAGCTCAGGCTTGAAATGAAAAGGATAACAAACTGCAAGACTTGCTTCAGTTAAACTGAAAGAAAATCCAGAAGGTATATAATAAACAACATTTCAAAAGGACAAACAAAGGTAAATCGGCCTAATTTGGTCATACACAGTACATATTTCAAGAAAAAAGATAATTACGAAGGTTATAGAAGGGCTCAAGAATTAAATAGAAATGAGTGTGACTGTGGCAAGCTGCAAATATATATAAAAATAACAAAATCCAGATGGTGTACAAGAAAGTAAAGAGTAACCATGAGCTGAAGCAAAATAAAACAACACATTATTACTTCTTATAAGATAAACACTAGTACAACTGACTAAAGTGGTAGATACAAACATTTGAAGACAAAAAAGACTTTGCATTCGCTAAAAGTCAACATACACTCTAAGCATTTGAAAAGATTAATCTGATTCTTATATAGTGTGGGACTTCTTTTTTTTAAATAAAGATTTGTTTTTATTAACAGAAGCTCTTACAGGATGTTTATGGTGTTTAGCAAGCATCTATAGTTCGTTACAGTGACATAAGGTGCATTTTATAGAAGGAACATAAATAAATGAATAAACGGACACATGGGGATGATTTTTAAAATCAGAAGAGAAAAGAAGAAAAAAAAAAAAAAATCAAAACAAAAAAAAAAATATTACATGAAATTTTCTCATCCCACCCTCCTCCCTCATATGGCTCTCAATTTGTTTTCATTTATATACCTATACAGTCTATGTGCATAGTTTATAATTGCACCCATCTGTACACATTCATATGTATATAAATCAACACACTACTCACAACAAATACATCAATGAGGAAGTTATACAAGAACAACCTACAGAGGGCTAATTTGAAGCCGGTCCAGGAAGGCTCACACCACCATGGTCAACCAAGTCCAGAGAGGGCAGAATGTTTATGAAGGGGCCCCAGACTTTTCCAAAGGATGCAGGCTTCCAGCTCACATTATATAATAGCTTTTCAGGTGTGCAGTAAGACACAAGTTTATTAATCCAGTGTCTTACTGATGGGAAATTATTCAGATTTCCAGTTTATTAACCCTTTCATGCGTTAATTATGAGAACCTTCATCAAGACATTTTTCCAGAGTGATTTTATTTCTCTTCAGGCATGGAAAAAAAAGGAAAATTTTTATGAGCCTATTTTTCACGGAGTTGCAAAAATGTCCACTCAGCTGAAGAAGCAAAGAAACATGTATTTACTGATATACTGCATGAAAACTATGAAATAAAAACCATTTTTAATGCTGCTAATCTGATGTTTTTTTCAAATTTTAACATACCTGCATGGAGATAATTTGCAAAAAAAAAAAAAACAACCTTTTTGTTTAAAAAACAAAATAGTTAATGACAGTCTAATAACAATTAGCTTTTTTTTTTTTTTTTTTTTTACACTCAAACATGTTTCTGCAGATCAGGTTTATCTAGATCAGCAAATTTACAGTAATGGTGTGAATTACAGTGTATGGGATGATGCATAAGCGTATCCACTGTGTTGGCTGATATGGAACTAAAACAACAAAATCCAAAAATATATAAGAGAACAGCTTTGAACAGCTGTCCACTGTAGTGACCACTATGCATGAAAGGGTTAAAATAATTTTTTTTACTGCAGTACTTGCAAGTAAAATAAAGTATTTCTTATAATAGGTCACATTAACAGAGCTTGTGTCCCCCAGAATCCACAGTTTTGGATCCTTTTCAATTGGAATTCCTATTACCCTTTAGGTTAATTCAGTGGCACATTTCCAAAATTCTTCTATCACTGGGCAAGTGTGGAAGATCACCATCGGTCAGTTTACATCTCTGACATCTGAATGAAATGTTGCTGTCAATTTTATGTAATCTGTGAGGAGTGTAGTATGTCCTATGAAATATATTAAATTGAATTTGCCTATGTTTTGTGGAGATTAACACAGTCTGTGCCTGTTCCAATAAATAATGCCAATCCACCTCCTCATAAACACAGCCTAGGTCTGTTTCCCATTTTCCTTTTGTAGATGTTTTATCATAAACAGGTAACTTTTCATTGATGATACCATATTTAGAAGATGTTATTATTTTTGTTGAACTGCATAATTTGTTACATAAATGGGTTTCAAGAGGAGTTTCTTTTGGGATATCCGGGAATGTTTCTTTAGATTTCTCCTTAACCCAGTCCCTAATTTGTATGAATCTGAAGAGACTATATTTAGGAAAATTAAATTTTTCATTTAGTTGTTGGAAGTTAGCAAATGTATCATTAATGTATAAATCAGCAACTGTTTGGATTTTTCTTTCTTTCCACCTCCGCAATACAGTCAGCAATGAGGTGTCAGAGGGTGGGATTACGGTGTGGGACATTTTCTTGTGATTCCAGCCTATTTTGTGCTAATTGCAAATGTTTTGAAGCTGATAATCATCTTTTTGTCTGTAATAAATTAAGGAATAAGAGGCTAAGCTTTGTTTTGCAGCTGAGAGATGGGAATATCACTCAAGTGAGCGTCGATTAAAGTATTGATCACTGCTGAACAGAAGGTTAGATTTATCCAATGGAATGAGTGACCTCTGTTGGGCATTTTTGTCCACTGCAGCAATAAAACCACCCAACAAAATAATGTTTGTGAGACTATTAGAACCCCCTGAGAAAGTGTTTATCCAAAAATGTGGAAACTCGTTATTAAGAGATGTTTATTACAAATCTGTCTACAAATAATAAGGTTTTCTACCCCATTATAAGTTGTAGGTGCAGCACCCATGTCATTTTACACACCACTTCAGCTAAATGAATGTACAGTCAAAGAGGAAAAGCATTTTTCTTTCACAATATGATACAATTTAAAGCAAAAAATACTATGAAATTAACAAATGCTTTCAACTAAACATCACCTATATCCTCTGAAAACCAAGGGAAATCCTACTTGGACATATAGATAACCACAACCAATCCTCTTTTCCTACTAAACTACATAAATATTCAGTACTAGTGGTTGTGTTTCTGGTGGCAGATGGGACAAAACTTGTGCCAAGCAGAGCTGTCCCTGCTATTTCATAGTAGGTAGATTTGTGAAATGTGGATTCATTTGGTGATTATGTCTCTGTCATTCATATCGAACAGGCTGAGAGTGTGAAAAAAATTTGTTCTGGTTGTTCATTTTTGAAAACAAACAAACTAACAAACAAACAAACAAAACATGTATAGAATGGATTAGATTGAGTTTGAGGAAAACGTTATGCAGGGTTATAGTCATATACATCTAGATTACAGTTCCTTTAGTTTGAGCCTTAATTTCATGATTAGGAGAATTCATTGGTTAAATTAGATACCAGCTGTTAATTGTAGTGTAGAAAATACTTATACTTATGTTTATTTGGTTAAAATATCTGTTAACATTTTTTTTCCTGCAATATGTGGTTTAGAGGGAAATGTACAGGATTGCTTGGAAAGAATTAATCTGATGGGGGGGGGGGGGGGGGGGGGTACAAGTACATGTAATAAAAAAAAAAAATCCTGGAAATTTGAGTCTTTCTTGAACTCAGGCTATAAAATACTTTTTTCTCCTTTTTTCTTCTTGTAAGAGGGGGAGGCCACTGTATCCCACTCTTCAAACCCATCAGACGCCGATGACAAAAACAATGATTTCACCTGTTTTACCAACTGATGCCTTGATTTAGAGTGACAAAGTAGGTGACACACTTACTATGGAGAATGATCTAATATCACTTCAAACAATCACAACTAACTCTTTAGCTAACCAAAAATAGCTCTGTTATTAAATAATGTTATAAGAACACCATATAAATGCCAACATAAGAAGGACTTCTTTTGGTTTCTAGGGGACTTAGATGGGGTGGTTGTGGTTGGGTTCTTCACCCAAGAAAAAAATTCTGTAATTTGACTAAAAGATATACACTCATATTTACACATTTTTAGATTATTGTAGAGTTTTGATGATACTTGTGGAAGACTTAGGCACATAACTTCCCATTAAAAAATACTTTAACAAATATTAAGGAGTTATTGCCAAATGATCTTATAACAATAATAATAATAATAATAATAATAATAATAATAATAATAATAATAATAATAATAATAATAATAAAAGAACACAAACAAATAACATGATAATGTACTAAATGCTTAAAGGGTTAAGCAGTTAACCTCCATTGCTGCAGAACTGCTTTAAGTTGTTAACCCATTTCTTGTTCGCCTTTTTGTACAGTATAATTCTGAAATGTACATTATTTTTCAGTTTTGTTTAACCTTACCTTACCTTTTCTTTTCTTTCTTTTCTTTTCTTTTTTTTTTTTTTTTACCTCTGGCAGTTCACCGCTTACTTTTGTACTATTTCAAGCTGTTCATTGAACTTGAACTGCTTGAATTTCAATACAAAACTGGAAAAATTGGGGTGCTCTAATATGTGTATATATGTATATATATATATATATATATATATATATATATATATATATATATATATATAAGGGCTTCAAAATGCAAAGACAAAAAACAAGAACAAGAGACAAAAAGAGAGACAAGGTAATTTAATGAAAATGCATTTGCAATTCAAACAAGCAGTTCATCAGCTGACCAAAAGCTGTTTTCACCAGTGTGCTGATTAAGCTAAATTGCCTGTAGGTGTGAATGTGAGAGTGATTGACTGTTCATCTCTATATACACTATATTGCCAAAAGTATTCGCTCACCCATCCAAATAATCAGAATCAGGTGTTCCAATCACTTCCATGGCCACAGGTGTATAAAATCAAGCACCTAGGCATGCAGACTGCTTTTAGAAACATTTGTGAAAGAATGGGTTGCTCTCAGGAGCTCAGTGAATTCCAGTGTGGAACTGTGATAGGATGCCACCTGTGCAACAAATCCAGTCCTGAAATTTCCTCGCTCCTAAATATTCCACAGTCAACTGTCAGCTGTTTTATAAGAAAGTGGAAGTGTTTGGAAACGACAGCAACTCAGCCAAAGAGGTCGCCAACTTTCTGCAGAGTCAGTCGCTACAGACCTCCAAACTTCATGTGGCCTTCAGATTAGCTCAAGAACAGTGAGCAGAGAGCTTCATGGAATGGGTTTCCATGGCCGAGCAGCTGCATCCAAGCCATACATCACCAAGTGCAATGCAAAGCGCCGGATAAAGTGGTGTAAAGCACGCTGCCACTGGACTCTAGAGCAGTGGAGGCGCGTTCTCTGGAGTGACGAATCGCGCTTCTCCATCTGGCAATCTGATGGACGGGTCTGGGTTTGGCGGTTGCCAGGAGAACGATACTTGTCGAACTGCATTGTGCCAAGTGTAAAGTTTGGTGGGGGTGGGGGGGATTATGGTGTGGGGTTGTTTTTCAGGAGCTGGGCTTGGCCCCTTAGTTCCAGTGAAAGGAACTGTGAATGCTTCAGCATACCAAGACATTTTGGACAATTCAATGCTCCCAACTTTGTGGGAACAGTTTGGAGCTGGCCCCTTCCTCTTCCAACATGACTGTGCACCAGTGCACAAAGCAAGGTCCATAAAGACATGGATGACAGAGTCTGGTGTGGATGAACTGAACTGGCCTGCACAGAGTCCTGACCTCAACCCCATAGAACACCTTTGTGATGAATTAGAGCGGAAACTGAGAGCCAGGCCTTCTTGTCTAACATCAGTGTGTGACCTCACAAATGCGCTTCTGGAAGAATGATCAAAAATTCCCATGAACACACTCCTAAACCTTGTGGACAGCCTTCCCAGAAGAGTTGAAGCTGTTATTGCTGCAAAGGGTGGACCGACGTCATATTGAACCCCATAGACTAGGAATGGGATGTCACTTAAATTTATATGCGAGTCAAGGCAGGTGAGCAAATACTTTTGGCAATATAGTGTATGCCAGTGTACATATGTGCCTGCAACCTTCTTGAGGATAAAGTTCAGAAGGTGAATGCATGAATTTAAAACATGCAGTAGTAAATTAATTAAAACGTCCAAAACGGCTTTACCCAAGTAGAAGGTCATGATAAATTGTGTCAGCTATTTTTCATTTTTCTAACTACAACAAAAGCACATGAATACAATGCACTGGTTGGTAATTTCGAATTCACAAGTGGAAAGATTAATTTTCCTGATAGCATTGGAAGGCAGCATTATCATGCCCTCCTGTGTGGTGGGAATGGTATGGTATTTACTAGTTACAAACTCAAAAATTGCACATGAACATGAAAGTAACCTTTGAACTTTTCAAAATGGCGGAGAGCAACGAGGGATTCAAAGCAAATGATAAACAATGCTTTTATTAACGTTCTGCTGCTGTTAGCTGATGCGTTTGGACATTTATAGCATACAAAATTAGTAAAAAAATAAAAATAAAAATGCTGTAGCAGATGAATTAACACGTCCAAAACAAATAGCAGGACACGATAAATTTTATGTCAGCCTTTTTTCCATTTTGCTACGACAGCATAAACACTTCAACATATCGCATTTTGAATTGACATGTGGAAAGGTTCATCTTCCCAGTAGCACGTGAAGGCAGCATTATGACTTCATGGGTGGACCTCCGGGCGCTTTTCAGTTGCTGACCACTCACCTCAACTTGTGGCACGTTGTGTCTGTGCTAACTTGACTTAGCGACTAGCATACACATGGACAGCATCATGAACGATGCCATCGCAGCTGGATTCGAAAGCGAAGACAGCAGTGATGAGTGGGACAATGGTGGTCGTGAGAAGAAGCATCTCTGCGTCAAAGTGAGTTGCAAAGCGGTTTTTGTCCATTTCCAAAAGCTAACAAATGCTAATTTGTTTTGATGTGTTGGTTGTAAGCTTGCACACCGATTAATTATGTGTTTTGCAGTAATTTTTAAAAGAAGTAAACCCAAATTGCTTTCTTTAATATGAACACTGTTCTAAATGACTTATTGATCTTCACTAAAGTCAGTAATAATTCACATTCAAGGTGGGAGAAGTGAAACACTGCTAACTGTGGACTCATCTACCCTGATGTTAATAGTTCGTTTGATGATGGTGTTGTACCATAGTTAGCAGTATGTTTGTAAATATTTCATGTCAGTCATTATGTCATCTTACTTTATCAGCTTCTACAAATGAATGATTTCGTCATGATTCAAAATAACAAACAAAAAAGAAACCCTAAATATGATTTTCATGTTTTGTTTTGTGTTTTTTAGGTTAAGTGATAAGATAAAACTGGAAAAGCCATACTTATTAGGCGCCAGTGGATAGTCATGAATTTTTGCCATCAGTAAAACTACAAATGTAAATGTATTGCAAAACGAGAATACTGTAAGTAGGGACACACCGATACCACTTTTTTGAGTACTTGCCGATACTGAGTACTGGTACGAGTACTTAATAATTCCATTCCAGTTCTTAGTTCCTTTTTGTGAATGGCCTTATTGTCGTTGTCATTAATCTGACTGTAACAAGGTGCTGCTAGTGACATTTAATGTGTTGGAATGAGCGTTTCTCAATTAATCCACCAGGGGGCACCACTCTTAATTAACCATACTGGACAAATACCACAAAGAAGATTAAAGTTTTTCGGGAAGAAGAAAGTCAGTAATAACAAACATGGAGATGACAGAGGCAGTATGCAGAGGACGGACAGAATGCGCCGTCTGTATCTGTCTGTGTCTTTAACGTTACTTGCAGTCAGTGTTACTTTTATCACCTTCATTTATTTTGAAAAATCTCCACACTCTTCACACTCCCCACACATTATTCCACCTCTGTGTACCCGCTGCACTTAACTGTGAATGCCACATGGCCGTAAGTGGTATCTGTGCATTTGTATCGGATTACTTTTATGAGTATGAATACGAGTACACACACTGAGTATCGGAGCCGATGCCCGATACTGATATCGGATTGGTGCATCCCTAACTGTAAGGGTAAAGGCATACTCTGTTTTTGTTGTGTCATGTTTGTTATTTTGATGCATCAGGACAGTACATAGTAGGCCTGTAATGGTACACAAAATTTTCGGTTCGGTATGTTTTGAGTTTTCAAAGCCACAGTTCGTTTTTTTTTTCAGTTTGGTACGGGAAGAAAGAAAACCCCTCAAAATGTCTATTAATGCATTTATGAATTTTCTTAATATTTTTCCCCCAATTTTTGGAGACAATAGAATATAGAGAAACAGGAACAATATAATTCTGCTCCTACAAATCAAATAGAAAATAAAATAAATTATTAATATTACTAAATGTATTTTAAACATTAGTATTGCACTTTTCCCTGAAAGGTAGTTTCGAACAAACAAGAAAAATCTAATCACAGTTCTGTCAGTTCACATTCTGCATAAAAATAAAAAAAATTCCACATGAAGTGCAAGAGGGTAAACTGGTATTCTGTTTAAACAAACTGAAGAGAAACTTTGACAACACAATGAACCAAATTATTTATTTTAGGACGGAGAACAAACTGTTTAGGACACTGTGTGTATTTGTGTGTGCACGGGGGATTTTTTTTTTTTCGGAGCCGGGGGGGCACAGTTACATACCTGGGGTCCATAACTAACGTAAGGAATGTTGTCGTGAAACAAAAGTGAAACTTGACATACTTTCAACCTTCTATTTATGCCTCTATTATACAGCGTGCATGATAGATAGACAGACAGACAGACAGAGCTAGTGTAAGTGTTTTCGAACTACAGTAGTTCATAGGGGCCAAACAATGTCCGTCTTATTAACGTCTCTTTCCCCGTTGTTGTCTTTCACCTGAACCTGAACTGATCTAAACTGGACTGTAATGATGGCAGAGGGTCTTCAGTTTCTTCCCTCCAGGTTCACATCATATTTGTTGTTTTTTTTTAACCTTATGTCAACTGCTATTTCATATTTCAGGTCAATGTGTCCGTGTGAAACTTGCGCGGATTTAAAGTTCTGCATCAAACGATGTCTTTCATTCCTTTTTCTTTTTCTCATCATACTGTGCCGTTTCAGTACAGCTGTGTACCGAACCGAACAGGTGTGTACCGAAACAGTTCGGTTCGGTACGTGTACCGTTACAGGCCTAGTACATAGTCAGAAATGATAAAAAGGAACAAGCAAACAGTGTATGTAAGTGAATATATTGATGCGGAAGACACTTCAAAGCCTATGATAGAGAAAGTGTTGTTCATGCCTCCTGCTGACTCTGCAAGAACAATATTGAAGAACATCTAACTGAATTGTTAAAAAACTTTAGTCTTTGCCCTCTTTATCTCCTCAAACAAACATCAGGAAAAACATCTGCTGGAAGTCATAGCTATTCCCATCTTTTGTATGAATGCTGACTAGTATATTTTAACTTTAACGTAGAAATTGTTTAAATGACTATTTAATTTTTTTTTTTATCCACAGGATCCAGACATTGCTGTACCATTTGTACAAGACAATGTATATTTGTTGAAAAGAGCAATCACTGAAGGAGACACTGAGGCTGTTGACCAGCTGCTGGACAATGGTAAGAAGGTAGTATTTGATATTTGGGGTCAGGGTTATCGAGTAATAATAGAAGAGCAGATAAATGAATGAAACTGTGGAGAAGATAAACTTGCTTTCAGCAACAGCTGGAATTTGTCATGAGCATTTGTCATGAGCAGGCTGGACTATTTCGTTTCTGTAAGTATGAATCAGGATTCATTGTGCAATATTTAGTGATATCTAGTGGTGAAGATATAGAGTGAAGAAAACTGATTAACCCCCCCTCATCCTCCCCTACAGTGGCATTTTTTTCCAATTTGTGAAGGTTTTATCCATTCTGGGCTTTTATTAATCTCTGGTCCACACTCATACTTACCAGGAGATGCTAATTCATCTTAATACTAATTGATATAAAACGGAAAATAAGAGAAAAGGAATTCCATTTGAAGCTACTGTAGAACATGGTGGAGGCGACCCTCTCTGCAACGATTCTTTGAAGCAGAAACACAGTGATCATATTCCATTTTATATTCCAAATTTTACACATTGGAGCTTTTAAATTAACACGCCATATTTGCCTTGTATGTATTTATGAGTACGTATGCAGAGATGTCTCTGACTCTAAGCACATTTTTGCAGTTTTACATTGTTTCTGAAGTGTTTTATGTGAAATGATGATGATACAATTGTTTTGATTTGAATAAAACTAATTGTCACAGCGCCTGGTGGTGATTTCCCACCAAACATACATTTTTTTTCCTTGAGTCTGTTTTGCAGACATCACAGTGAGATGGGGAAAACAAAAGTATAGAAATAGAAGCTGATTTTGTGAGCTGTCTTGGAGGGCATTAGGCAGACATTTACTCTTTTGATATAATTATTTTCCTTGCTTCTTTTGATTTGATCCTTTTGTTGTGGACAGGCACGAGTGTGGACACCAGGCTGGCCTTTGATTGGACTCCTCTTATGTGTGCCGTTAGTGTGGCGAATTATGACCTGGCCAAAATGCTGCTGGACAGAGGGGCCAATGCCAACTTCAGCAGAGGTCAGAGCAATTGATGTGAAAACAGTTGTTGTGATTAATCTGGAGTAATTTCCATCTATTTTCTTCCGCTGGAGTAATTTCACATGTCCAATACTTGTGTCTTACTGATGACTAATCTTAGAAGCTAAATATGATATACCTTTGCCCTTATGTTCACTTGCATTTTGTTATTTTGTTGATCCGGTGAAAATTAGCTGTAGATGGACATGTGGGAAATTGATTCATGTAATCACTATTAAGTAGGATATCATTAGTTAAGATTAGCACCTCTAGCATAAGAGGACTCATAACTTTCAGTGTGCAAGTGTTTGAAATATAGATGAGAAGAAAAGCGTCAACCACAGCTTGAAACTGAAGGCAGGTTTTCCCCCTTAATTTAGAGCAATGTAGATAGCATAACTACCTAAATGACCTTTTCCACATCTAATGGATGTGGAAGTTTTTTTTACACGACTATGGTGTGGTAGATACAGTAAACTAATGTGATGTTATATATATTTTTTAACTGAAAAATAGGGGAATTTCTTGGCTTTCCCCAAATCTCAGCTTGTCTAACTATTAAAGAAAAAGCTGGAATCCATGGAGTACCCAAGCTCTCTGAAACCTGGGAAGCCAATGCAGAAGCACCTTAAGGTGTAATACTCTTAATGTGTTACTAGGTTCTGGTTTAGTCTGTGTGTAGTATATGATTGCATATAGTGTTTCTGTACATTATGGTTAACTTATGCTCCGTCCACATTTATTTTGTGAAATTTGCCTACTTTTCTCTGCAGCATGCTTATATGCAAATTTTGTTTCAGCTTGCAAAAACTGAAATTTTAAAACTCTTTCCAAATTGTAGACTTTTATGAACTCCAGTTTATTTGTATCCACGTGTTCAAGCAAAATAGAGAGATTGGAAAATGATGGCATCACACCACATTTTGCTCATGTCTGTTATTATGTTGTGTATGAAGATGCAGGCATATAAAACAGTGTAAGACCTGCATTAGATCGAGGTCAGCATGGATACCTTTGGGAGGTGGACCAGGCTGGTGTTATGGACAAATCCACATCATGTAAAGAATCCACTTCCTCCACACTTTTTCAGCTTGTGAGCTACTTTTAAAATGACCAAGTCAAAATGATCTATCTACACATAAAACTACAAAATATATGTTTACTGATTTAGAGTTGGTGTACTGTATATACAATATCATGGACATTTATTGCATAACTGCATAAACCCTTATGGCACAATACAGTTCAATTCATTTGTGGTCAGTACCTTTTTCTGATGATGTGCACTGAATGGAGTCAGCCAGGGTTGCATAGTCCAAATAGTAACTGCTGGTATGAGCCTCTAGCAGACTTCCAAATAACCACCAGTCATGGTGGAACAGTGTTTGAACTTGATAATCTTCATATGGGGAAAATGACATCTGTCTGATTAACTGTGATTTTAGTTCCTTTAGTTAGCCAACAGTGAAAAAACTAACTGTGGCACTCCTGAGTTAAGGCAGCTTAAGTTTATAACCGCACTTGTTGCTACTGCTCACCTTCAAGACAGATTAGAGGCTCAGTGTCTGCTGTGTCCAGTATTAGCCACAGTGTCCACTGTTTGAACAGCATTAACTATAGTTTGTGTGAGTGTTTGGACCAGTTTGAAGTCATTATTGTGTTGACAAGTGGACAAATATTAATATATGTGTTAGTATGGACAGGGAATAAGTCTTGTCACTTTGTGACTCAAACCTGCCTAGTTATCAAGCTTTCACTAATTAGATGACATCATACCTCAGCAGTTAACGCTGTTGCCCAACAATAAGATGATGCTGGGTTTGATTAAACCAAGAATCAAAGCCAGGGTCCTCCCTTTTCCCTTGCCATCTAAAATGCGTCAGTAGATTAAATCTCCTATTGGTGCCCTTGGCCAATATTCTGGTTTATTTGTGGAGTTTGTTCTAATGTTAAAATAAGCTTTAATTTACTTTAATGTACAGCATACGTATTTCCACTCTTGATTATTGCAACAGTTACTCCATCAATTTCTTTTGAAGTTTATTAATCATTTAGAATTAAAAAAATATATATACTTTAAAAATTGTTAGTGTAAGTTTAGGTTGCATTACCTCATATACTGGTGTAATCACCTTGACCTCTCTCTGCTCCCCAGCCACTGTCTGTCAGCATAAACTGGGTCAGATAGTTTGATTAAGTAACACCACTCCATGTTTTCCTCCCAGTGGTGAATACCGAACAAACATCCATTCCTAATCCTCCTAATGTCCTCTGCTGTGTCTGTGTCCAGCTGTTCTTCCCCATGGCGTCTTGTTTCAATTTCCTCACCTGCTGCAGCCTGATCAAGGGTCCTGTATGCTTCATCTGCCATTACTTAATGGTGGTGACGCCAAAGAGGAGCTCTTGTCGAAACATCACAAATCAAATGATCTCAAAATCTCAAAGAAATTAAAGGCATCTGTTGGATTGAGGTCAGGTTGGGTAAAGTAAGCCTGGGAGAACAGCTCTTTTATATAAAGAGCTCTGCAGACATTTGCATTTACACTCAAGGCTGACAGTCTTTTATTTTGTTGTCTATCATTTGATGCAAATTTTCAGGGCTTCCTAAGAGGTTAGTATTTGTTGGAGAACATAATTGCATATATCAGGTTGTACATGTTCCTGTAATATGGAGGACCAACCTTGTTGTATTTAAAAATATATACAGAAATATAAAAATGGCTCATTAAATTAATTCATGTGCCAATACATGATACAAAAAAGATTAAAAGGCATTTTCTATTACGTCGTCTGTAAAATTTGACTAAAATGGTTATTCGTATTGTCATTTTTAAAATTGTTTTACATTAATTTTGTGTCTAAAAACCCTAGTTATTTACTCTAACTTTTCATTTTCAGTACCGTTTATTTTTTAGTTTATTTTGTCCTTATATGTATATGTGTGTGTGTGTGTGTGTGTGTGTATGTATATATATATATATATATATATATATATATATATATATATATATATATATATATATATATATATATATATGTATATATATATATATATATATATGTATATATGTGTGTGTGTATGTGTGTATATATATATATATATATATATAACATACATACATACATACATACACACACAGGGTGGGGAAGCAAAATTTACAATGAACATTTAGTTGTTTTTTGTCAGCAGGCAGTACGTCAATTGTTTTGAAACCAAACATATATTGATGTCATAATCATACCTAACACTATTATCCATACCTTTTCAGAAACTTTTGCCCATATGAGTAATCAGGAAAGCAAACGTCAAAGAGTGTGTGATTTGCTGAATGCACTCATCACACCAAAGGAGATTTCAAAAATAGTTGGAGTGTCCATAAAGACTGTTTATAATGTAAAGAAGAGAATGACTATGAGCAAAACTATTACCAGAAAGTCTGGAAGATACTATTAAAGAAGAATGGGAGAAGTTGTCACCTGAATATTTGAGGAACACTTGCGCAAGTTTCAGGAAGTGTGTGAAGGCAGTTATTGAGAAAGAAGGAGGACACATAGAATAAAAACATTTTCTATTATGTAAATTTTCTTGTGGCAAATAAATTCTCATAACTTTCAATAAACTAATTGGTCATACACTGTCTTTCAATCCCTGCCTCAAAATATTGTAAATTTTGCTTCCCCACCCTGTATATGTATGTATGTATTTGTTTAATTTTTATCCTTGCATTTATTTCTTAATTTTTTTTATTTACATTTTCTTTATCTCTTTATGGCCCCCAAACTATATGTTTCTTAATTTTTTCTTTTTTTTTTTTTTTACGTTTTATTAATGTATTGACATTTTTAAAATTCATAGTCATACTTACCTCCCCATTATGCCCCCTCTTACATTTTAAATAAATCAAGAAATAAATAGAGGAAGAAAATGCAAGAGGGGGAATATTGGGGAGGTGAATATGACTATCAACAAAAACAGGCCAATTAATTAAATGTCAGATGAAAATAAAATATATACTGAACAAAAATATAAACGCACCACTTTTGTTTTTGCTCCCATTTGTCATGAGCTGAACTCAAAGATCTAAAACTTTTTCTGTGTACACACAAGGTCTATTTCTCTCAAATATTGTTCACAAATCTGTCTAAATTTGTGTTAGTGAACACTTCTTCTTTGCTGAGATAATCCATCCACCTCACAGGTGTGGCATATCAAGATGCTGATTAGACAGCAGGAGTTTTGCACAGGTGTGCCTTAGGCTGGCCACAATAAAAGGCCACTCCAAAATGTGCAGTTTTATCACACAGCACAATACCACAGATGTCACAAGTTTTGAGGGAATATGCAACTGGCATGCTGACTTCAGGAATGTCCAGCAGAGCTTTTGCCTGTGAATTGAATGTTCATTTCTCTACCATAAGCCATCTCCAAAGCTGTTTCAGAGAATTCATGAAGAAGACTGTGCGAGGAAAATGGTGGTCACACCAAATACTGACTGGTTTTCTGACCCCCCTGGACCACCCAATACAGTAAAAGTGCACATTTTAGAGTGGCCTTTTATTGTGGCCAGCCTAAGTCACACCTGTGCAATAATCCTGCTGTCTAATCAGCATCTTGATATGCCACACCTGTGAGGTGGATGGATTATCTCAGCAAAGGACAAAGGAGAAGTGCTCGCTAACACAGATTTAGACAAATTTATGAACAATATTTGAGAGAAATAGGCCTTTTGTGTACATAGAAAAAGTTTTAGATCTTTGAGTTCAGCTCATGAAAAATGGGAGCAAAAACAAAAGTGGTGCGTTTATATTTTTGTTCAGTGTAAATAATTTTGGGGCCATAAAGAGATTGAGAAAATGTAAATAGAAAACAACGCAAAAATAAATGCAGGGATAAAAATTTAAAAAGGAAAATTATAAACAAGGACAAAATACATAAATAAATGGTACAGAAAATGAAGTGTTAAAATAAATTAAAGCTGCAAGCAGCATTGGGCAGGACCTCGCACCGGGCGTTCCGCCTCCTGTGTGATCCGCCTCCTGTGTGATCCGCCTCCCGTGTGATCCGCCTCCCGTGACCGTTGACACCTCAGCTCCACTCACAGCTCTCCGTCCCAACACCAGCTCCCACCCTCTTGTGTCCGTCCTCCTTACATTCCTACAGAACATCAGCGACTCTCTCCTGAAACCACTATCACCTTTAAATGAGACTTTTATTTTTGAAACCCTACTGTGTGTATGTGTGTTTGTGTGTGTATGTGAGAGACAGAATCAGTTTAAAAAATGAATTGAAATTGTATGAACAATTGAGCATAAAAGTGATGATTTATCACATTTAAGGCTATTATTTTGGAAAAACCTTATTGTGTGAGCATATGTGTCTGTTAGAGTACTTTTTAATGAAGAAACATTGTAAAAACAGTTGAGCGTTTGGTCATAAAAATGAAACGAAGTTATTTAATAGACATTTTTTTTTTTTTTAATAAGGCTTTTATTTTGAAAAAAAAATAATACTGCATGTACTTTTGCCTCTGTGTGCAAATTGTCACATACCCACAATGAAATACAGTAAACCGCTGTTTATGAATGTAAAGGGGAGAGAAAAAAAAAAAAAAATCAGTTTCACCTGGGGATCGAACCCTGGTCTTCTGCATGAAAGCCTAAAGCTTTATCCACCACACTAACCTGTCTTACTACTACTAACTGATTATTAGGCATGGTAACAGCAAGGACAATCTGTCATAGTGAAAAATAAAAGTACTCTTGAAAAAAATCGTGATTATTCCATAACCATAGGTCCTATCTCAAAAATTCCTCCTCACTAATGCACTCAGGGACAGTTGTAACAAACTTGCTTGGGGTAGATTGTAACACTTTCTAAAATGTTACAACCTACTCCAAGCTAAAATTCAGTTTTTCCAAGATTTCATGACCATGGGAAACCTGCAACTTTTTTTTTTTCAATTTTAACATGCCTAGGTCTTGGAAGAGAAAGACTGACGGGGGTGCCTCTGGACATCCACTGATGTAAAGGTCCACAGAAAGTCAGTCAGGTCTGTGGCAAAATTGTATGCCATGTCACTCTATAGATTCTGCAAAGGGAGGAAGAAGTTAGAAGATCAAGCAAACTTCCACAAGCAGGCTACAACTCTGCAACAAAGGTGTTCACTGATGAACAAGAAAAGATTTTGACAGAGTATCCAAAAGGTGCTGCTAATACATACTATGGACTGTGTCCCCGAGAGATAAGTACATAAGAATTGAGGATAAGTCAGGTGGAATTTATGAAAGTTATACTGGTGGCAATATGCAAAACATATATTAAATAGGGAAATTTTTTTTAACATTTTTTGTTTGTTTAACATTAGATGTAAGAGAACTTGCATATCAGCTTGCAGAAAAATATGGTTGCAAACATCCAAAGTCATGGGATGAGACCTCAACTGCTGGTCCAGATTGGTTTTCCGGCTTTATGAAACAAAACCCAACTCTTTCCATTAGTCAGTCAATATCTTAAGTCATTGTCATGGTCCTGATTACCTCCGCCAAGGAGGTTATGTTTTTGCCAGGGTTTGTTTGTTTGTTTGTCTGTTTGTTTGTTTGTCTGTCCGTTAGTGTGCAACATAACTCAAAAAGTTATGGACAGATTTGGATGAAATTTTCAGGGTTTGTTGGAAATGGGATAAGGAAGAAATGATTAAATTTTGTTGGTGATTGGGGGTGGGGGGGCCCACGGGGGGGGGGGCACTGATCGTTAGTGTGCAACATAACTCAAAAAGTTATGGACAGATTTGGATGAAATTTTCAGGGTTTGTTGGAAATGGGATAAGGAACAAATGATTAAATTTTGTTGGTGATTGGGGGTGGGGGGGCCCACGGGGGGGCCCACTGATCAGCCTTGGCGGAGGTCTGCGCTCTCCGAGTGCTTCTAGTTTTATAATGTTGCATTTTACCCCAAGGTATGTTACAACTGACCCGGACTATGGGGTCAGTTGTAACATTTTACTCCTTGTGTTTGAGATTAAGTCATGCATTTTTACCTCCGCCAAGGAGGTTATGTTTTTGCCAGGGTTTGTTTGTCTGTTTGTTTGTCTGTCCGTTAGTGTGCAACATAACTCAAAAAGTTATGGACAGATTTTGATGAAATTTTCAGGGTTTGTTGGAAATGGGATAAGGAAGAAATGATTAACTTTTGGGGGTGATCCGGAAGAAATCCTGGATTCTGGATCACTTTGAAATTTTCGTTAACATTGTGGTAAATGGGGCCAAAATTTTCGTTTCCCAATATCTCGCTTAATTATTGACCAAAACTCATGAAATTTAACTCAGGAATTGACAATGGGGTCCTCTATCACATTTCAAAGGCTGATCCGGATCTGATCCAGAAGGCGGATTTTATTTTAAAAAATAAATGTAGGATTTGTATCACCAATTATGTGGAGAATTTTTGCGCTTGGCGGAGGTCTGCGCTCTCCGAGTGCTTTTCTAGTCTATTTGTGTTCCACAGACATTTTCTAGGTCATTTATTAGCAGACACTTGAAGCTTGTTTACATAGCAGTTTGAAGACACTGGGTTAAAAGACCTCAAAGTTAGAGACAGAAATGTCAAAAATGTTACAGCTGTCCCTGGTCTCCCCTACATTTGTGGAAGAATTGCATGCTGAAGCTCTGCAGGAATTTAAGGCCTGGGTAAATATCGAAATAAGTCCTTAGAGGATATCCCAAAGCTCTGTTGTAGCTGTGCAAATGATTTCACATATTCTCCCCACGTCAGTTGATTAATGGTGATCAGGCCTGATTCAGCCCACCTTTTAAAGCCCCCATCACTCACAGATGGGAGGAAGTCTACGTTGCCTGTTACTGGCATAGCCCTTGATATTGACCATGGTCCTGTCCCCTTTGTCCAAACATTTTCCCATATATTTAGTGTATTCTGTATTCAGGCGTTGTTGATCTTCATTTTATTCGAATGTTCTATACCCAAAAATATTATTGACCGAAGAGGGCTCTCTGGAATTGAATTTTGTTCAATCTGTACCCATCCTGTCTCCAAATCATTGTTGATCTAATGCACCAATATACGTAACTGGGCTTCCCAATAATAATTTTTGAAATTCGGCAAGCCAAGTTCACCTTTGTGTTTTGGTAGAGTGAGTGTTTTTAGCCTAACTATAGGTCTTTTCTGTTGATAGATATACCTTAATAAAAGTTTGTCTAACACCCTGAAGGCAGTGGATGGTACAGGTATGGGTAGGGACTGAAAAAGAAAAAGAAATCTGGGTAACACATTCATTCAAATTTATTCTACTCTTCCCATTAGGGAAAGAGGTAAAATTTCCCATCTAGCAATGTCTGATTTGACTTGTGAGATTAACTTTCCATGATTTGCCTGAAATAGCTGGCTATTCCTAGGGGTAAGACTAATTCCTAAATATCTAAATTAGGGATGCAAATTATTGATTAATTCATTAATCGTTAGTTGGTTGCCCTTATCAAGCGATTAACGATTAATTGATAAGTGGCGATTTTCCTGAGAACCTGAATTTCTTTTTTAATACGGTCTATAAGAATTAAAGCTAAATATTGTTTATACACACCATGAAAAACCATGTCATATTCCTTAATGACTGATTTATTGAACTATTGGATACAGTCAGTGTTTCCTGTGGAATTCATCTGTTGATGTAGCGGTGTGTGATGTGGGGGAGGGATGCGTGAGCATACGTTTCGCCACCAGAGGCCAGCTGCCGGGCCAGGAGCCACCACCAGCGGCTAGCTACCAGGCTAGGCCAGAGCCACCACCACCACCAGAGGCCAGCTGCCGGGCCAGGAGCCACCACCAGCGGCTAGCTACCAGGCTAGGCCAGGAGCCACCACCACCAGCGGCCAGCTAACGGGCCAGGAGCCACCACTACCAGCGGTAAGCTACCAGGCTAGGAGCCACCACCACCAGAGGCCAGCTAACGGGCCAGGAGCCACCACCACCAGAGGCCAGCTAACGGGCCAGGAGCCACCACCACCAGAGGTAGGCTACCGGGCCAGGAGCCACCACCACCAGCGGTAGGCTACCAGGCCAGGAGCCACCACCACCAGAGGCCAGCTACCAGGCCAGGAGCCACCACCACCAGAGGCCAGCTACCAGGCCAGGAGCCACCACCACCAGCGGTAAGCCACCAGGCTAGGCCAGGAGCCACGCTAATACAGGAGACATGGCAACGAAAAAGCTTGCAGAAGACATGGAAGAAGTTAAGAAGTCTTTGAACTTTATGTCTGAGGAGCTAAGCAAGGTGGCGAAACAACAGACGGGGCTACTGGATTTAATTGAGGAAATGCGGAAACTGAAGGAGGTGATCAGGGAAAAAGACAAGAAAATAGACGAACTGGAAAGAAGAGCTGAAGATCTGGAGCAGTGCATAAGGATGGATGATCTAATGATAACAGGACTAAAGACAAACCATCGCAAGACATTCCTTTACACCGTAAAGATATAGCTGTTTGTCACACCTTACCCCAAAAACAGAGTAAGAGGCCAAACATTATTATTCGTTTGGTGAGCAGAAAACAGAAGATTGAAGTGCTCAAGCATGCAAAAAAACTTAAGGGCACAGGGGTGTACATAAATGAAAATTTAACAAAGAGAAATGCTGCAATTGCAAGACAAGCAAGAATCTTAAAAAAGGAAAAAAAAATCCAAGACACATGGGTAAGAAACTGTAAGGTTATGATAAGACTAAATGGTACTCCTGAACGGGCCAAAGTTGTTGTTATTAGAGCCATAACTGAGCTTGATCAATACAAATGAAGATGAAGAACAAAGTACAGAGGTGGACCAGTGGAGATATGTCATATCAGATTTTATTGTGATGGAGCTATGAGGTCAGATTCTGTTGGGGACTGAAATACGAGAATGTGTGAATACACACTGAATTTAAGTCTTTTGACTTTCAAGATCACAAACCCTATGTTTTAGAGAATGATATTGATCCAGAGACCCACTTCTACCACAGCATTAAAACAACATGTGAATATTATTCAGAAGACAAGTAGGAGTCTAAAATTAAGGGTTTTTCGGTGATTCACTTTAATAGCAGGAGTCTCTATAGCAATTTTGATAAAATTAAAGATTATTTGCAAAAATTCCAGCATAAATTTAGTGTAATAGCAATTTCAGAAACTTGGCTGAGTGATGAGAAAGAGTTACAAGATGAATTGGAAGGATATGAGATGTTTTGGCAAAATAGAGCCAATAAAAGAGGAGGGGGCGTGGCCCTATTTGTATTAAATGATTTGAAATGTAAGATAAATGGTGATTTGACAATTGCTATAGACAATCTGATGGAATGTGTAACGGTTGAAATTAAGATGGAAAAACACAAAAACATATTTCTTAGTTGTATTTACAGGACACCAGGGTCATGTATTGAGAAATTCAATAAGGAGATTACTGATTTATATGAAAAATATTGTGATAAGGTGATTTTGGTTTGTGGTGACTTTAACATTGATCTACTGAAATGGAATGAACATGCAAAAACAGCAGAATTTGTAAATACTATGTTTAGTTTGAGTTTTCACCCTGTAATTACAAAACCAAGTAGAATCACATTGGAAAGCGCAACATTGATTGATAATATTTTTACTAACATTATTGATGGTGAAATAAGGAGTGGTCTATTTCTGACTGACATAAGTGACCATTTGCCAGTTTTTCTAGAACTGGAAATGAACAACAAATTATCTTTACCCAACTATAAGCAAAAACCTTGTTTGGTTAGAACAAAGTCACCAGAAGCAATTATGGCCTTAAAGGAGGAATTAATAAATTATGACTGGCATGAAGTTTATGTAGATGATGTTAATGAATCATATAATGCTTTCCTAGACATATTCCTGACATTGTACAACAGACATTGTCCTGTGAAAGAATATAGACAAGATTTTAAAAAGAATAAGAAACCATGGTTAACTAAGGGATTGGAAAGGGCTTGTAAGAAGAAAAACAGGCTGTATAGGGAATTTCTGAAGCACAGAACAAAAGAAAAAGAGAATAAATATAAAAGATACAAAAATAGATCGACAGCAATTATAAGAACACATAAAAAAGCCTGTTATGATAAGTTGTTAGAAATACACAAAAATGATATTAAAGGCACTTGGAGAGTGTTAAATGATATGATTAAAAAAAGTAATAAAAAGAATTTTGCTACATATGTTGTTAAAACTGGTGACACTGTGGTGGAAAATATAGAGGACATCGTGAATATATTTAATGATTTTTTTGTTAATGTCGGTCCTAATTTGGCAAAAGATATTACCAAGTGGGAAAAGGATGATCAAACCTTTGATTTTGATATTGAAAACAATAATTCAATGTTTCTTGTTGGAGTTTGTGAAAGTGAAGTGTTGGAAGTGGTCAGGAAGTTTAACACTTTCAGTGCCACGGGCCGATCAGATCGGCTTTAGAGAACACGCCATATTTGTGTACAAACAAATCATCCACCCCCATTTCTTTCTCACATTTCGATGACGTTCTTTCTGTGTCCCCCTTTTGAGACCAAGCAGACGGGAATTTGAGGTCACGCGACCGAATAATATTTTTATATCTTTTTAATGTTTCTTATTCTCCGGTGTTTCATCAGAGGGAGCCCTCCATGCCGGGGGGCGGCTGTGGACTCCGGGGGCTGTGGCGCCTTCTCTCACTGAGGTCTGCTCCTTTCTGGTGGGTGGGGGTCCCAGTTGGCCCTCTCCCACTAGTTGGGATGCGGGGCTGTGTTGCTGGTGCCTGGTCGCCGGGGTCGGCGGCTGCATCCTGGTGCGGATGGCTCCCTGAGACAGCGCCTCCTAAATTGATGTTTTACTTGTACATTTTTGTTCTGGTCTACCCGTGCTCAGTCAGTCTTCTTAAGTATGTGTGAGCTTGTGGGTTTGCATGTATATGTGTGTGTGTGCGGGTGAGTGGGTGGGTGTGGGTGTGGGTCGGTACTGATTTTTAAACTGATATGTAAAGCACTTTGTGCTACAGTTTTTAATGTATGAAAAGTGCTATATAAATAAAGATTATTATTATTATTATTATTATTATTATTATAAATTATGCAAATTACGATCAATAATGAATCGGCTGCGTCCGGTGCGTTTTGGATCTAATCAGCAATCGGTCGGATGTTACCGAGCGGTTTCCTGCAGGATTCTTCAAATATTATAAAAACGACGCGAAATACTGAAAAACGGCCAAATTCTGTGGCACTTTTAAGGCTTATTAGCCCCTTAACTGTCTGGCACTTAAAGAGTTAAAAATAAAAAATCTACTGATAGAAATTCCATTGATATGTCACTCATAAAACAAGTGATAAACAGTATCCTTCAACCATTCACTTATGTATGCAACAAATCATTTCAAACAGGCACTTTTCCAGAAAATATGAAAATAGCTAAAGTGATTCCGATTTATAAAAATGGTGATAAGCACATGGTGTCAAATTATAGACCGGTGTCACTGTTACCACAGTTTTCTAAAATTCTTGAGAAACTGTTTGTAAAGAGGTTAGATGACTACATAGACAAATATAGGATATTAAATGATCACCAGTACGGATTTAGGAAAAACCGATCAACATCTTTAGCAGTAATGGAATTTGCAGAAACTATAGCAACAGCGGTGGATCAGAAACAACATACTGTTGGTGTTTTTATTGATTTAAGGAAGGCATTACTCCAGAAATGTGAAACGTATGGTATAAGAGGTGTGACGCAAAACTGGTTAAAAAGTTATTTACAAAATAGGTCTCAGTATGTATCAATTGGAAATACAAATTCACAGCTTAGAAAAGTAACATGTGGGGTCCCACAAGGTTCAGTTCTGGGACCCACGTTATTTATACTTTATCTAAATGATATTTTTATGGCATCTAGTAAGTTAAAATTTACAATATTTGCAGATGATACTAATTTGCTTTATTCGGGAGTAAATATGAAACAAATATTAGAAACTGTGGAAAAGGAATTGAGCAAATTAAAAAAAATGGTTTGATGTAAATAAGTTATCACTTAATGAAGATAAAACAAAATTTATGGTTTTTGGTGGTGCTAGGGGAAGTGATGATATAAAACTGAAAATTAATGAAATTGAAATTGAAAGGGTGTATGAAACAAAATTTTTGGGAGTGATTATTGACCATAAACTCTGTTAGAAACCACAAATAGAATATATCAAACGCAAAATGTCCAAAGCTGTTGCGATTCTTTATAAAACTCGAGACTTGTTAAGCAAAAAATGTTTGCATATGTTGTATTGTTCACTTGTAATGCCATATATGTCATACTGTGTGGAAATATGGGGCAATGTGTATAAGACTAATTTAGACCCAATAATTAAACTCCATAAAAAAGCTATTAGTCATAAACAAAGCTGGTTATCTCCAATCAAGTAATCCACTTTTTGTAGAATCTGGTTTACTAAAATTTCTTGACATTGTATATTTAAAAACAATGGAATTTATGTTTCGCGTTAAAAGTAAAGACCTTCCTTTTTGTATTCAGAAAATTTTCAAGTTAAGAGAAGGACATTATAATTTAAGAGGGATGTTTGTGTTTGAAAAATGTAAAGTAAGAACAAATGTTAAATATCAGTGTTTCAGTTATTGGTGTCAAGCTATGGAATGAACTGAAGGATGAAGTGAAATTGTGTAGCTCACTGTTGAGTTTCAAAAAGAATTTAAGTGGTCAAATTATGAAGGGCTATGAAAGTAATATGATTACAAAATAACTTATTACACTGAATGTAGTATAATTTAAGTTTAAGTATTTATCTGCTGCAACTTAAGGTGTGGACATGGACTAAGGATGTAAATAGGAGAAGCAGAAATAAGCCTCCGGCTTCAGCTTCTTCCTTTTTCAGTTACAAAATGTGTTAATTTTATGTTTGTTTGTTTTTTTTTAATATGTAGGTGTTTTGTTTTGTTGTTTTTTTTAATATGTATGTGTTTTGTATTTTGTATTTAACTGAAATAAACATTCATTCATTCATTCATTCATTCATTCAAAGTGAAACTTTTCACTGACTGTAGACTACACCAACCTCCAGGGAAAATGCTCCGATACTGACCTCGCATTTGTGTGTGTATTTAGTCGGGGTGTACCGCTCCCACAAACAGACAGGTTGGTCTGTGTTTGGCTTCACCATGTCCAAAGACATGTAAAGACATTCTAACTCATCAACATCATGATCCGGTTCAATGACCGGCTATCCCAGCCGCGGCATTGCAGTGCGGACAAACCGGCAGCCTCCGGACAGGTGTGGACGGGCAGAAAAGGGCAATTAACCGACAATTAATAATTTAATCGAGGAAATTCTTATCAACAATTAATTGTTAGTCGATTAATTGTTTACATCCCTAATCTAAATCCTTCTTTAGTCCAGTGAAATAGTGCTATATTGTTCAAATGAGGAGGACAACTTCCACCTATCATCATGGCTTTTGATTTAGTCTCATTTATTTTATGGCCTGAGAATTCTCCATATGTTTTCAAACTATTCATTATGGCTAGGATTGAATTCATAGGATCTGTTATGAAAACTAATATATCGTCTGCAAATAAGGGAATGTTATGTGTGACACCCTTTTGGTCATCTACACCTTGAATCTGGGGATTTGATCTAATCATCTTTGCTGATGGCTTCATACTAATTACAAATAGTAATGGAGACAGAACATATCCTTGGCGTGTCCCACTTTGTATCTCAGAAAATTGAGAGCAGTGGCCGTTGACCCTGACTCTTGATTTAGGGTTTTTAGATAGAATTTTTATCCAGTTTATAAATGTAGAATTGAATCCCATATATTTCAATGTTAGCTCCAGATACAGCCAGTCAACTCTATCAAATGCTTTCTCAGCATCTAGGCTGAGAAGCATTGATGTTTCTTTTCTCCATCTAGCTACTGATTGAAGATTTAAAGTTCTTCTTAAGTTGTTTGTACCTTGGCGTCCAGGATTAAATCCTATCTGATCCGGATTTGTAAGCTTTGTAATATATTCTTGTATTCTTTTATTAAGTATTGATGTCAGGATTTTGAGGTCATTACAAAGGAGACTGATGGGCCTATGAGAACTACAAGGTTTTGGGTCTTTGCCTTCCTTATTTACTGACAGTCAGTGAAAACATCCAGGTCAATAATTTATTATATTTTGCAATGAAGAGTTTGGGAAGTGTTTGATTTGAAATGTTTCAAGTGAAGAGTGTGCACAGAACTCATTAATTAGTCTTACACTTTCCAAACATTTTTCACTAGGCTCCAGGGAGTGGTCCTTAAGAATCGGGTCAAAGTGCTGTTTTGGAGAAAAACAAACATTTGTACATAATTTAAAGGATGGGTTGTGAAGCCTTTTATAAAGGCCATGAAAAGGCCTAAATTTTTATTCCTTACATCCAAGATGCCATGGTTAAATCCAGATGAACGATGGTGAGCCCTCGGCATAGTGCAAGCCGGCCTGAGTTGTTCAGAAGTTGGGCGTCGATTGAACTGTTCTCATCAAACCATCTGACGTCTTGTTCAACGACATGGCGAAACTGGCTCTATGGCAGACAGACCACGTCCTGGGCGTGAAAGAGTATGGACTCTGGATCAGGATCATTACATCCGGAATCAACACTTATGGGATCGATTCCATACAGCAAGTCGCACTGCTAGGGAGACACCAGGGAGACACAACCGTTGCCTTCGAGAAGGAAACCTCCATGCACGGAGACCTTTAAGGGGTAATGTTATGACTCCTCAGCGCCATCAGAATTGCCTACAGTGGTGCCAGCAGTGCCTGAGATGGACACATCAGTGGGGAGCTATTCTCTTCACAGATGAAAGCAGATTTTGTGTTGACCACGCCGATGGACGGGAAAGAGTTTGGCGCAGATGTGGTGAACGCTACGCTCCGTGCTGCATCTGTCAAGTAAATTGCTGGGGTGGATCAAGCATCATGATGTGGGCTGGCATATCCCTGCACTACAAGACCCCTTTAGTGGTTGTTGAAGGGACACTGACAGCTCAGCGCTACATCCGAGATATTCTGCGGCCCCATGTTGTGCCCGTCCTCCAGCAGCATCAGGATGTGGACATCTTCCAACAGGATAATGCAAGTCCACATGCTGCCCGTCCCACTAGAGGGTTCCTGGAAGGTCAGAATGTCGAAACTCTGCCATGGCCTGCGTATTCACTGGATCTCAATCCCATTGAACACATATGGGATCACCTTGGTGTACAGATCCAGAACCGTGTTCCTTGTCCCATGAACAGAGATCAACTGATCCAGGCTCTTCAAGAGGAGCGGCAGGCCCTTCCACAAGACAGCATTTGATGTTTGATATGCAGTATGCGTCGGAGACTGACGGCTTGTATTGCTGTTGGTGGGGACAACACTCGTTATTGAAGCTGGAACTTTGCAATGGTGGGGTAGCCATTTGGTTTGGACTGGACCTTGTCATTGCTTACAGCAATTGTGAATTCATTATTTGTTTCGTCTCTTGTTATGTTAATGTATTGATCTGTACAGCTCCTACATAATTTCACAGCTTCGTAATAAAATTATTTTTATAAATATCACCTGGACGTTTTCATTGACTGTCAGTGTATATAACTGAGACAATAGCCTAGGACCAACTGACAAGTGGATTATCCTCAGACAAGGCATAGTTGTAAACCTTGCACAGTACAGGGATTAACTGCTCAGAGTAGCATTTATAAAATTCACTAGGGAATCCGTCTCTTCCAGTTGATTTATTATTAAGTAACCCAATGGTTTCTAATATTTCTTTCTGAGTAATAGGAGAAGATAATTCATCCACTTCAGTGATGGATAATTTTTGGAGTTTAAGATTATTTGAAAAGTTTAAAATTTTACTTTCCTTATTTTCCAATTCTTGTGTTTCATAAAGGTCTCTGTAGTATGCAGCAAAGGCATAGTTACTTAATTTTGTATCTGGATGTTTAATCTTAGAAATAACCCGACTTGATTGTATTTTACGAAGTTGAAATGCTAAAAGCTTGCTTGCCCCGTTTACCATCTCATAGTAAGTCTGACTAGTAATCCTAAGGGCCCCTTCAGCTTTATATATCAACAGTTCATCAAATTTTACTTACTATTTTATTGTTTAAATTTTGTAAAGCCTTGAGATCTTCTTCTTTACTACATTGTTTATGTTTACTATCTAATATCTTGATCTCATTTTCTAAGTTCAGTTGGTTTTGTAGCTGCTGTTTCGTAAGGGCAGATGACATTAAAATAATTTTACCCCTCATTACTGCCTTTGCCACATCCCACAGAATTGAAGGAGAGACACTCCTGTTATCATTGGAATGAGAACCTTTTAAGGGCTGACTTCCTTGCTTCCAACTTGCAAAATAATAGTTGTGACTTTTGGAAAGAGGTCAGATATCTGAATAATTGTAGAACATGTCTCTCATCTCATGTTAATGGGGTGAGTGGTTCCCAACATATCTGTCAGCTTTGGTAGGAAGTCTACTATAATCATTTAATTGTGTTAAAAGCAACATTACAGTGGGTGCGGCCATAGAAAGCAATGTGGGAGTGATAGTTGCTGCCCAATAGGTCTTTCATGCGGTTGTAAACCTCAAGAATATTAAGTCCTGTGGGGCAGATAAAATGACTTCTGAACATCAAGTTTGAAAGTACAAAATTGTATCCACTGTTGGCCATCTGCTTTACAGGGGTTTTGGTTCATGGCCTTTTGTCAGAGTCTCTGTTGTCCATTGTTTTGGTTCCTGTGATCAAGGATAAAACAGATAAACGGGGTGATATCAACAACTATCAGCCTATAGCCCTAGCCAGTTCCTTATCCAAGGTGCTTGAAAGAATCCTTCTAAATAGACTTGAGCCATATCTGTATACTACATCTAATCAGTTTGGCTTTAAGCAGGAACATGGCACCGACGTCTGTTTTTGCATTCAAGGAAATACTGGACAAATATCACAGCCAGAACTCCTCAATTTTTATGTGCTTCCTGGATGCTTCTAAGGCATCTGACCGGGTTAATCATGGAAAATTGTTTGAGAAATGGGAGTGTGAAGTTGGTTCCGTTCTTGGAACCAGTTCCGAGTTCCGTTAACGAAACCAGTTGCGTTTTCAGTTCTCGTAACCAGTTCCGTTTAAGGATCCAATTCCGTTCAAGGATGTAGTTCCATTTGCGGAACCAGTTCCATTTAGGGATCCAGTTTTGTCTAAGAATCTAGTTCCATTTACAGAACCAGCTCCATGTAAGGGTCATGGAACTAAACCATGCTCCGACCTCCAAGCCCCACTTAGCGCCCTCAAAGCCCCGGCTCCTGTGGGGCTTAGAGCTGCTCTAAACTGCAGTGAACCAGGAGACCAAGCCACGGACCTCGGATCTAGTTCTGACTAATGCTCTCCATCAGATCCAACCCATAAATTAATACACATTTGCACTCATCTGCTGTTTATATTTTCTTTAATACTGGCCAATATCTTTTTTTTTTTTTTTTTTAATTTTTTATTTATAAATAGCATTTACAAATGGCTATGCCACAATCTGTTACATTCTTCCTCATACTTATATATATATATATGAATATATATATACATATATTTATACCATAACATTTACATATGAGCAGTCACAGATCATCTGAGTATTTCTCGATGTAGCTCTTTCAGATGTTTTTTTTTTTTTTTTATACCTTTAGGTAAATATTGGTTAGAACAATTTTCAACAAAAACATTGGAAGCTTTCACAATGGAAGGTTTTTCAAAGACAAAATTCCTGTGTAGCAGTATAATGAAATAAAAAAGGTTCGGGTTAAAGGTCATAGGCAAAAGAGAGAAAAAATAAAAATGTCTAGATCAATAAGACACTGTTTCCTGATCCTTTTCCAAAAATTCAAAAGAAGTCTGGTCTTATAGGTTTGACATACTCAGTCCATTTACTCCAGATTTTGTAAAATTTCTCTTTCTGGACTCTAAGGGAATACGACAGCTGTTCCATCATGTAAATTTCCTGGATAATATCGATCCATTCATCTATAGCGGGTAGATGGGGTTTGAGCCAATTTCTCGTAATAACTTTTTTACTTCCAGCCAGGAGAATTTGGACCAGCTTTTTATCGTTATTTCTCCATCCGTCAAACTGAATATCTCCCATATAAACTCTATCAAAAGTAAAAGGGATATTCACTCCTATTATATTATTAATATGTTTGTGGATTTCCTGCCAGTAAGGGACGATGACTGGGCAACTCCAGAAAATATGGTAATGATTGGTGTTGACCATCCCACATCGTCTCCAACAGCTGGAAGCCCCTCCCCTGTGTCCCTTTTGTAAAGGTGTGATAAAAAACCTAGCAACATTTTTCCAACAAAATTCGCGCCAAGTAGTCGAGCAGGTTGAAGTCCATTGTATGAGACATATTCTTTTCCAAGCATCCTCTGTTATAACCAAATTGCCCTCTTTTTCCCACTTTTCTTTTATATACCAGGTATTTTCTGATTCAGAATTGAGTATATTTTTATATAGTTTAGATATTATCTTAGAACACGGGGATTCTGATACTGACAAAAGGATTTTCAGAATTCCAGTTTCTACTTTACCTATATTTTGTCTTAGAATCTGATTGAAATAGTTTCTAACTTGAAGATATCTATAGAAGTCCTTTTGCTCAAGATTGTGCCTTTTCTTTAAGAATTCAAAACTATGGAATATCCCCTCCTTAGTAAATGAGTAATAATTTGTTAGACCTTTAGCAGTCCATGTCTTAAATCTACCATCAGATCTATTTGGAATAAATTCAGTATCATAAGCACACCATCGCAGTAGTTTAACTGGTTCATTTAAATTACAAGTTTTCATAATTTCCTGCCAAGTTCTCAATAGTAGATTTAAACAAGGACTGCCTATGCTCATCTGTCTATTTAAAAGTTCATTATCTGCAATAGCAGCTTCAATGGGTATCCCTTCTAACATCACATTTTCAATTTCTTTCCAGCGTGCAGAATAAGCAGGGGTACACAAGCAAATCAATGGCCTCAACTGTGCTGCTATGTAATACTTTCTTAAGGAGGGGAGACCCATACCCCCACTCTCTTTACTTAGTTGTAGGGTCTTAAACCTAATCCTGGGTTTTTTCCCCTGCCATAAATACCTGGATATCATCACATCCCATTCATTGAATTGTTTGGCTGGTATTGACACTGGAAGATTTTGGAAAAGATAAAGCAGTCTTGGTAAAATATTCATTTTAATGGACTCCACCCTAGAGCTTAAGCTCAAGAAAGGGATAACATTCCAACGCGAAATATCAGATTTCAACTGGGAATTTAAGGGGTTATAATTTAATTCAAATAATTTTGTGATATCCTTTGTTAAGTTTACCCCTAGGTATTTGATTGATTCTGCATCCCAGTTAATTTTATATCTGTTTCTGATGTGAATAGGTGGGTCATAGTTAAAGGTGATTACCTGTGTTTTTTGTATATTAAGTTTATATCCTGAGTACATCCCATATTGCTCTAGCAGCTTCATAAGCTTTGGGAGTGACTGTGTAGGTTGTGATAAATATATCAATACATCATCTGCAAATAAAGCCAGTTTATTTTCTCCTGATGACATATTTATTCCCTTAATGTCTGTGTTTTGCCTAATCCATTGAGCCAAGGGCTCAATAAATAAAGAAAAGAGAAGAGGTGAGGCACAGCAGCCTTGTCTAGTTCCTCTTTCAAGGATGAATGGATTAGATAAGTCACCATTAATTTTTATTTTTGCAGAGGGTTTGTCATAAAGGGCTTCAAATACTTCAATAATAGTTTTATGAAAACCAAATCTTTCTAAAACTTTGTACAGGAAAGACCACCTGACCGAATCAAAAGCCTTTTCGGCATCTAGGCTAATAATGGCTGTTGCTATTCCTTGTTTGACAATTTGATCTATTATATGCAAAGTTCTCCTAATATTGTCCTGTGTTTGTCTTTGTCTTACAAAACCAGTTTGATCAATATCATTTTATTTTACTTTATTTATGCCAACCCCAACTTCCACATCGCCGCGTTGTGCCCTGCAGGAAGCCGGGCTCCAGGCTTCTAGCGCCGGCTCCTGCGGGCTTGCAGATCGGTGCACTAAGCCACTGTGACCCTGTACACCAAGCCACAGTATGGACCTCTGAGCTCCAGGCTTTTCATCAGCTTCCAGCTACGTTTAACTTAAACGGACCTCGGAAGTCCAGTTCAGTGCTGGTTATAAATAAGCTTTCTCAATTCTGCTTATTTGGAACCAGTTCCGTTTAAGGATCTCAGAACCAGTTCCATGTAAGTCTCTCGGATTCAGCACAATGGACAGCGCACGATTCATTCCTTATATCACGCAATATAATTTTTTTCTCCTTAACTTTAAACATGTCATAAAGTTCTATAATCATACCGTTCAAGGAAAATATGACGGCATGACACAATAACTCTATTCAACCCATAAAGACCCAAACCACCACAGTCCAAAATCATCTACTGGTCTAAAATGTTTAATAACTAATCCTACCAATCCTTGCAAATAATTAGTGTAAAATTCAATTTGTCATCTTTTCATGGTCACAGTGGAGGTTCAAGCCCAGCTTGGTTCCGAGTTATGTAAAGGAAATTGGTTCTCGGAACTGGATCCACGCCATGGGTCACAGTGGCTTACTGCACCACTCTGCAAACTGCAGAAGCCAGCGTACAGAGCCCGTAGCACAGCTTCCTGCAGGGCGCAATGCGGCGATGTTGGAGTTGGCATTAAGGAAGTCATAAATGACATTTGCAAGCATTAAAGAAAATATAAACGGCGGAAGAGTGCAAATGTGTATTATTTTTTGGCTCGGACCTGAAGGAGAGCATTATTCGGAACTATATCCGAGGTCCGTGGAGAGGCGGCTTGGTCTCCCGGTTCACCACGTTTTAGAGCACCTCCAAGCCCTACAGAAGCTGGACTTAGAGGGCTTGATGTGGGCGGAGTGGGTCTTGGAGGTTGGAGCACGGCTAGGTTCTGAGTTCTGTAAACGAAACTAGTTCCATGATCCTTAAATGGAGCTGGTTCCGAGATCCTTAAACGGAACTGGTTCCTTAAATGGAACCGGTTCCGTACACAGAACTGGTCCTGAAAAAGCAGATCCAAGAAAGCTAATTCATTACCAGCACAGAACTGGACTTCTGAGGTCCGTTTAAGTTAAACGTAGCTGGTAGCTGATGAAAAACATGGAGTTTGGAGGTCTGTACTGTGGCTTGGTGTACAGGGTCACAGTGGCTTAGTGCACCGACCTCTAAGCCCGCAGGAGCCAGCGCTAGAAGCCTGGAGCCAGGCTTCCTGTAGGGCACAATGTGGCGATGTGGAAGTTGGGGTTGGCATTAATAAAGTAAAATGAAATGGCATTTGCCAGTATTAAAGAAAATATAAACAGCAGACAAGTGCAAATGTGTATTAATTTATGGGTCGGACCTGATGGAGAGCATTAGTCAGAACTGGATCCGAGGTCCGTGGAGGTACGGCTTGGTCTCCTGGTTCACTGCGGTTTAGAGCAGCTCCAAGCCCCACAGGAGCCGGGGCTTTGAGGGCGCTAAGTGGGGCTTGGAGGTCGGAGCACGGTTCCGTAAACGGAACCGGTTCCGAGATCCGTAAAGATAAGCTGGTTCCATAACTGGAAATAGATCCATAGACGGAACTGGTTCCGTAAACAGAACTAGATCCTTAAAGGGAACTGGATCCTTAAACGGAACTGGATCCTTAAACGGAACTGGTTCCGTAAATGGAACTGGTTCCGTAAACGGAACTGGTCACGAGAACCGAAAACTGAACTGGTTCCGTTAACAGAACTTGGAACTGGTAACGAGAACAGAACCAACTTCATGCTCCCTTGAGAAACAGGGTGTCCCTGACTACCTCATTAGGATAATCATCTGTTGGTATTCCTTCCAGACCATGCAGGTGAAATGGGGCGACTCCATCTCAGACTCTTTTAGGGTCAGTAATGGGGTCTATCCAGGTGGAATTTTGTTGCCACTGTTATGTAATATCTACATTGATGATTTGTCTGTACAACTTAATGATTGGCTGTCTTGTTGGAGGTTATCTGTGTAGATAGTTTTGGATCAGATGGTTATCTGACGTATTCAGATGACTTGGTCTTGTGTCCATACAGTGCAGGCCCGCAGCACCTTTTAAATGTCTGCTCTCGATATGGCTGTGAATATGACATCAAATACAATACTGTCATGAGCTACATCATGATTGTTAAAACACAGGATGATCTGAAACCTTCATTTCGGGGTTTTTACTTGTGTGGAAATGTTAACAATGTCACTGATGAAATCAAGTATCTTGGACATTATCCATTATTACAAGTGACCTCACCAATGACAGAGATATTTACTGACAGCGATGCAAACTGTATGGGCAGGCAAACATGTAGGTTCCATATGTACTCTGCGAATGTAAAAACGGCACTTTTCAGAACCTACTGCTCTCCTCTGTATACTGCGTGCTAGTGGCGAAGCTACTAAAAGAGGTCCATGCACGAACTGGTGATTGCTTATAATGACTCGATGAGGATACTGCTTAGGCTTCCAAGACATTATAGTGCCAGTCAGATGTTTGTGGATTGTGGTGTTTGATGCTATGCGGCTGCTATATGGCATTTTAGTTATTCATTGTGTGCAGAATTACAAGATTACGTAACTCAATTGTACAAGCCCTGGTCTGTCCAAAGATTAGTTATGTAAGGTTTACATCTAAAATGTGGTCTCACTGGTGAGCGAGCCTTTATGTGTAAGCAACATATGGAATGGATTTATGCTATTTCTTTTCTTTTTTATTGTGTATGCTTTTTTTAGGATAAGATATATCCTATGGACCTAGTTTTTGTGTCCTTAATAAAGCTTGAATGAATGAATGAATATGTTCATTTTATGAACACCAAAAAACACTAAGGCCGAGGAAAAAAAATGTTGTGTTTCTGGTTTCCCGACCGACCCTAGAAAAACCTGCCGACCCTAGCCTTTTTTTTGGGGTGGGCCGCTGGCAGGGGACATAAATTTTGCGATCTGACACCAGAGTGATGAAACGTTGTAGATAGGGCTGCACGATTAATCGATTTTAAATCGAAATCAGATTTTTTAATTAGGACAATTTTTAAAAAAGGGAAATCGTAAAATCGATTTCATCTCTCTCGTGCCTCCGGGCTGCGCGCCTCTGCGTGCCCGCGGGCTACCGTAGGCTCTTCCTGTGACAGCGGTCTTTCACAGAAGTCCGCGTAATGACCGGACGTTAAATCTGTTCATGAACCCGCAGTACTTATACCAATATAAGCCGTGGCTTCACGCACGGATCCCGCAATTGAAATATAACTGCATGTGGATCACTCATCTTCCGTTGTCCCGGATCCGTACCGTACTGTCTTCTGCTGAACCGGGTCCGGGTCTCGGGGTCATCAGCCTCAGCAGAGGAGCCCACACAGCCCTGTGCCCACACACATCCACCAGCTCCACAGATAGAATCCCTCCAGTGTGTCCTGGGTCGGTCTGTTCCACGCACAGATCCCCCAGTTTAAACAGAACCACATGTGGATCACTCATATTAACCTGGTCCACGCACACACGACTGATGCCTGTCACTGACTGACAGTGGTATCACTGCTATGGGCCAGATACCCAGAAAAGAGAAAAAAAAAAACTTTTTTTTTTTTAATAAATAATTAATTTAGTCCTCTTACTTGCTAAATTTTTCATTCACAAATGTAAGTTCTGTAACACAAAACCAAATATTATTTATGTTTTGTAAGATGTTGAAATTTATTTAAAGCTGTTAGATAAATGTGGAAACAAAAAGGCTGTAACAACTATCAGTATTTGCTCTGATTTGGACATTTTCTTATAGTGTATTCCCCCTGACAAACTTATGTTATTTTCTTGTTGTATACATTGTTTGTATACTTTACTTCATTTCAAAGATTTAATGAAGAGAAAAAACAAAACAAAACTGTAGGTTCATCATGTGATCCCATCACAACTTTGAGGTCAGAGCAGTGGCTTGCATTGTGTGCTGCTCACGAAAACGACATGCTGACTGCTGTTGCCTTTTCTAGTTATACCCAAAAATCGAAATCAAAAATCGAGTTTTTAGAGGAAAAAAATCGGGATTTTTTTTTTTTTTGCCAAAATCGTGCAGCCCTAGTTGTAGAATAGGTTTTCTAACATGCTCTGCTTACTCCTAGTGTAATAGAAAAGGTTAAATAAAGACATCCACCAAGCCTAAGGTTCAACGATGACATCTGGGTTTAATTAATAGGATTGGAACGGATCCAAGTCGCGCCAGGCTTTGGGGGTTTCACACTAGGGGTTTCAAAGTGTTGTTTGCTGGCGTGCGACATGCGCGGTAATTTGATTAACATTCTTTGAAGGACGGGACATCGTAGGTTCACAAAGTAACATGTGTGACCCAACACCTGTGCATAACGTAAAATCTGTTCCATTGACAAATTATAGCTCAACTGGGTGGGCAAAATAGCTCAAAGAGTATCACCTCTTTATTTTCTTCCGCCGCCCCCCCCCCCCCCCCGGCACACAAAGGTCATGTGACTGTGGCGCATTCCATTGTTAGAGGAGGCACGTGTGGGGAATAGTGGCCAAGTGTGGCTTACGATATGGTCTTAATCTATGTCATTAGGTACTGTAAACTGATTAAAAATTGTCAAAATAATCGAAAATGAAGATAAAAACTACGTCATTGTTCTAAATGCTGCAGTGATTGTTATGTAAAAGCAGACAATCACTTTGTGACAACATGGACTAGTCCAAGGAGAAAATGACTTTTGATCCGTAAATAATAGCTCCTTTCACTGTAACTTGTGTAAATTTGGCTTACGTACCGAAGTTTAAATTTGCAGTAGCTACATTTCAACTTTGGAGAGAAAATTATCCGTCATTACACATGACAAGCAGTTTTGAATTGGACAACAGACTGAATAAATGTTATAACTGGAAACTATGTGACTCCACTTGTTTTACTGAGTGATGTGTCTCCATACATTTCAGTTTTACTATGTTCTACTGCATTGTATTAGTTGGATCACTAGAGTTTGGGCCAAAGTGTAAAAAAAAAAAAAAAAAAAGAGAATCCCTACCTACCTACCCTAATTTTTTCAGGACTGAAACCGGAAACACAACATTTTTTTTCCTAGGCCTAATGAGACAACAGACTGATATCAGTTGCATTTTTACTCAAATAAAAGGGTAAAAAAAAAAAATAAAAACCTCTCATTTATTCCCAGGATTATTCATTAATTTATGAGGTGGTGTTGACTCATAAGCTTAAGCAATGAAACTGCTACCTGTAGAAAGAATTTTTCCAGTTAATGGTTGATAATGACACTGCATTTCCTTTCAACAAGTGATCTACAGCCCCTAAAAACTGAGAAATGCATGCATTATACTGTATTCTTAAACTAGCCACTACAGGTTTGACAAGCTGAGTAGCAGGTGATGCCAGCAGCTGATGTGAATCAGTTGATAGTTCCTCACTGCAACTTTCTAAAATGATTTTGCCTCATTGTAAATAAAATTTTCTGAGCTGGACAGTAAAAAAGAAAAGCTTTGCTGCTTTTATGGATCTGGTTTTTAACACAAGAGGTTCATCTAAGTTTTGACACATGGGAAGGATCACACAGTCTCCTTGGTGGAGGTGATAGCCTATTTTGAGACCAAACTCTTAACACACTGGGGGCTTTTTTCTGTGCATAATTATGAACATAATTTAATTTTGTACTCTAACACGGAACACTAATATTACGTGTCACGAAATCAGCATTTCAGTTATTTTCATTTTATCAGTTAATCATTTGTGTTTATTGAAAATTGTGTAAATTTATCAATAGTGAATTCATTGATATCCAGTCACAAAGTTTTGTATTAAACACAAATGATAAACAAACTGAGGTGAAGGGCAACATGTGGATAACCCTAGTGTGTAAAATCCTTAAAACCATCAAAATTTTCTTTGAGGTCTGCTAAAAAAGTCCTCTGTGCCCCCAGGAGGACCCTGAACCCCAGTTTGGACCTACAGCACTAGTCTTGCTATTGATAATCTGATGTCGATGAATTTTCAGTCCACAATGTAGAGTTTGTCTGTGTGTGACTGATTTCAAAGGGTCCTGGTATCTGATGCTGGAGGCAGGTGAAGGAAACTATTAAACAAGGGGTGACGTGTGGTCACGTCCTGATGGCATTCATCCAAGCCGAGCACAGGAATGCATAAGTGATTGATAACACTGCTGTCATTCCCTCTGACCGGTTCTCAGGCTCTGATTTATTTACACCAGTTCTCTGCAGATACAAACCAGGCAGTCTGGTTTACACTTATTCACACAGAGTATAAACACATGCACGCACGCACACATGCATGTTCACACAGATATGAGCCAAACATGCACAGCCACAAAGACCCAAAAACCCAAATGCAGATGTTGAGGTTCAGGTATGCACACACTAACATATTTGGACACACACAGGTTGGGGAGTCACTGCCGGAACGAAACAGGAATTTAGTGCATTGCCATGGGTCTCAGACTGGTCTTATCAGGTCTAGATAAATCATGTGAAGTCACTCGCTACATAAAGACCGTCGTACTTCCTGATGCCAGATAAACAGTTATCCATCTCCATCAGTGGGGGCTTGTCCAGATTCTGTCTTTTTTATTACACCATTATGTATGACTTCATTGTGGTAAAACAGTTCCTGTTTTTCCCTTTGGTATTTTTTTTATTTAATGTAAGTTTTAAAGGTTTCAGATCCTTTTTAAGTAGCTTTTTCTATGTAAAAGTAGCCAGCTAGTAGGGTCTGGGGTCATGAAAAAAACCCTATCAAAAATTAGAATAATATAATTCACAAATGTATTAAAAAAACTGGTACATACAGGTTAGTTCTCCTGTCTGTTCCCTTGGCCATGGTACTTATGAAGGTCTGGAGTTGCTATCTAAGTGCCTTGGCAGTTTTGTGTTAATGCTAGGTGATGTTTGCGTGTATAAGATGGATAAAATGCAGAGATCGAATTTCCTTATGGGAATAATAAAGCGAGTTGACCTTTAACCTGTGGTGATGAACCTTAGAAACAGGCTTTTACTCTCATTTGTCAAAGGTAAATGTAATGATGTTTGAGGCTGCTCTATTTGTTCTTTAGCCACAGATCATTGGACAGTGCTGATGGCTAGTTGCACGGCGTCGGCCAGTGAAGACAAGATTGCTCGCTGTGTGGAGCTTCTTCTGTCCAGAAATGCCGATCCCAATGTTACGGACAGGTGAGAGCAGCAAATTTAACAGGGCTTTGAACGCATTGCTTACTGTTAGACCCTGTAGTCCTGGATCAGGTTCCCTTTGATGATTCATGTTGTATTTTGTTACCATGTGGTTGCATTAAGCAGCACATTGCACCATATAGTATGTGTATATCTGTGTGTTTAGTGTGTGGCTGTGGCTCAGGTGGTAGAGCGGGTCGTCCAATAACTGAAGGGTTGGCGGTTCGAATCCTGCTCTGTCCTAGTCAGTCCGTTGTGTCCTTGGGCAAGACACTTCACCCTCCCTGCCTCCAGTGCCACCCACACTGGTGTATGAATGTTTGGTGGTGGTTGGAGGGGCCGTAGGTGCAAATTGGCAGCCACGCTTCTGTCAGTCTGCCCCAGGGCAGCTGTAGCTACAAATGTAGTTTACCACCACCAGAGTGTGAATGTGAGAGCGAATGAATAATGGGTCAATAATGTGAAGCGCTTTGGGTGTCTAGAAAAGCGCTATATAATTCCAATCCATTACTATTATTATTATTATTATTTAGTGGGGACGTCCTGTTTTGGCATGTGCATGTTCAGACAGACACTCAAAAAAAAGAAGAGGTTGGATTTGAAAGTGTTTTTTGGGCAGTAGCAGTTAAAACCATTAACCCTTAGGTCCTTCTGGGGCATTTTTGTACATTTTTCTCTTTTTTTTTTTTTTTTCATTTCTTGATCATTTTGGCTGTGTTGCAGCTTTCGGCATGAAATATGGCAAGAACTTTTCTATTTAGCTATATTTTTGTAATCCAGTGTCTTTTTACTCTTAGATGTGTTTCAAACTCCCATGATGCATTTTGCACCCTCTGCTTACCTTCGTGGCAAAAATGTACATGCACAAAAAAACTGCTATAAAATCATCATACATGTAACCCATGTGACCTTAGCCATCTCACCTGGTCACGGCATCAGTGTAAGGTGGGCACTACCTATATATATCCGCGGCATCTCACGTCAGTTCCTGTGTGCTTCCGGTGCTGCACGGCTGGTCTCGTGGCTGCCTTGCTGTTTTGTATGCTGCCGAATACAACAATTTAACCTCACTTCTGCGCAACTTTCCTTAAAAAAATTGCACACTCTGCTCAATGGTGAGTCTAGTGATTATTTTATATCGTTATTTTCTTTGTTAAAAGTGCCGTTTTCGGAACAAATCTTTCTCCGCTGCTGTGCCATACTCTTTTAAGATAATGGCTAATTTAGCTAATGCCAGCGGTCTTGAGTTTAGTTATTACTAAATCCAGTATTAGTTAAATACGAACAATATTAGATTTAATTTTAAAGGGCAAATTAAAGGCCCAACCTTCACTGAATACTTTCATTTACTCATTTTGACCTGAGTAAAGTATTTAATTTTGTGGGTTTTGTGTAACCGCTATGGGGAATTGAATGTAAGCTTACTTGAACAAATGTAGGTGTTCCTTTCAAAGAATTCAGCTACTAGATTGTTGTGCAACTGTTTATATTGAATGTTTAATGAATTATTAGCTTTAATGCTAAATCATTTCAGTCTTTTTGGAAAGTACACTTATTTATTTTTGTAAATGAAATGTTTAGTTATCATTAAGATAACTCATGATGAATTACATGTATGCATTGGTTATTGCAATTTGAAATGAATTGTATTTATTTTTGTAACTGAATTATTTAGTTATCACCAAGATAACTCATGATGGACTACAACTATATGATGGTTATTGCAATGTGAAATGATTAATGGTATTTATTTTTATTTTATTTTATTTTGCTAATGGTACAAAGTGTAAAGCTAGTCCAAGTTATATTTTGTGATAATAATGTGATTCTAATTCATGTGTTTGACTTCATTTAGGTCAGATTTTTTTTCCTCTCCTTTGAAGACAATCTATTGTCTGGCGACCTATCCATATCCAGAATAGAACTAGAACTACATCCATTTCCTGCCTCTGGTTATCATGTGATAGGAAATTGAGCTATATCCCTACTCCCTCCCTGCTACCACTTTGTGTACCACTTTGTGGTTAAACTTTAGATTTTCTCTTACATGGAGATGAACATTGTCATGCCCTAACTGTGGACACACATCAAAGACTTTCCTTCCTACAAATGGACTTGATTGTTTCAAAAATGAACATTGCACAGTTTTTTTTTTTTTTGTTTTTTTTTTTTGAATGACTGAGGGTGTCAATTTGTACTTTTGTTTTGGGTTTGATTATTATATGATATAATTATACATTATATTGAATTCATAGGCTACTTGATAATACAACATAATATAAACTATTTCATACAATATTACTGGTATTTTTGAATATCTGTTAAAATATATGCATATATTTTTTTATATAAACATATTCAAAACTTACTGGGTCTTTGTGTATTATTCACACAATTTTATGGCTCCCTCCGGATCTACTTCTGGTTATCATCAGTAGTTTCACGTTACTTACCCCCTGCAGTCACTCCGCCTAGCCTATAAGCGTTACATACAGCAATATTTTTTTTCTTTTTTTCCCCACAGATCTCTTAAGTTCCATCCTGCTCAAAACTACCAAGGATTCAAGAATTTTCAGAATTTTAGCCCTTTAAATTCCAGTTTAATTATTTGAATGCTTGAGTGATTTATGTAAAAAAAAAAAAAAAAAACAACACAAAAAAACATTATCAATGAAGCATTGGTTGTGATTAGAGCCTTGGATATGCAAAAAATTAGCAGCAAAATTGATTTGATTGCATTACTATTTTTTTCTGTTGTGTCAAACAAACAAATCACATTTGAGCCCCCCTGGTGGTCATATGGCTCCATAATATAACAGAAAAAATTGAAGAATTTCATGCATCTGCCTACAATGGGACAATGGGTGAAAGTGATAAAATACAGTAAAAATGTCAAATATCACTACTTTTCTTCAAAATGAAATGTTGACATTAGAGAAAGTACTGTTACTAAGTGTAGTGGCAGTGAGATTAAAAAAGATGGTTGTAATGGGGCATTTTTGTCCATGAGGGTAACCAGAGGGAATATTTGACACTAGAGAAAAAATACTAATGCAATCAAATCAATTTTGTTGCTAATCTTTAACATATCCAAGGCTCTAATAACAACCAGTGTTTCATCCCCCTACTATTTATTATATGGAAAATATACAATTTTGTGTTTTTTTTGGTAATAAATCACTCAGAATTCAAATGATTAAACTGGCATTTAAAGGGTTAAAATCATAAAAATTGTCGAATGTTTGGTAGTTTTGAGCAGGGTGGAAATTGTTTCAGAGATTTTTTTTTTTTTTTTTTTTTAAAGCAAGAAAAAATGTTGACATTGGATGTTTTTATAGTAGTTTTAATGTGCATGTACATTTTTGCCACAAAGGTAACCAGAGTATAGTAAATTTGAGGAGGGCATAAGGGTTAAGTGTGTAGTGTAGTTAGGGACACTTACAAATATCCAGATGCATTATGAGTTCTGATCTGTACTTAGTTTTGTGTTTTGTTCTCATAAATTTCTGAATGTATTAAACACTTCAATAGATTCAACATCCATAAATTGAAGTTTTGAAATATATCTGATTTTAAAAAAGTTTTTGAAGGATTAACATTTGTCTCCGATGGGCTGACTGTTAGAAATGCAATGATAGTTAATGGTTAATATTATTTGTTTTTTTTCCTGATACTAGGAGGAAACAGACAAAAAGACAGACCTGGGTTTTCCTTACCATTTCAAATAAAGTCACTTAGGACCGCAGCTACATTAAAATAATTGCAGACTTCTTAAACAAGGCTTGTTAACCCAAGGTTAACTTGTTGATAAATGCAGAATAATAATGTACTCTTAAAATGTGTATATATATAAATACAAAAGGCACAAAGTTGCAGAAGAAGAAATCAGGGAAAATAGGTCTTGCTTGGTGTAAAACGAGAGTTCCGTATGCAACTATGGTTCTATGAATCCAGGATAACTGCCAGAGGGCAGTGCTGAAAGCACTGAATGTTCCCTTCACGCATGCACAGTCTGAGTAGTAGTACCAAAAGAGTCACACCTGTGACCTCGGATGGTGCCCTGGAGGTAATATATTCCTACCTCACCCGTGACTCTGTTCCTACAAAACCTTCTTGCAGAAACACAAGGATTTTGAGTGACACAGAATCTCTGACAGTCATGTGGGATTCATAGAACAATGGTTGCATACGTAACTCGCATTCTATCTCCGCCAGAGAGAGTGCTGAATGCACTGAATGACTAATACCAACAATGTTAAATGAAAATATATTGTATGATACATATATATATATATTTTTTTTTTTATGGAGATATTGTGTTGATAAATATCACGTGACAACCTTTTTTTTTAACCTTTTCAACCCACTGGCCAGTCATCCATGAGGTACTACCCCACATATCAAGCCTACTATTTTTGGTTTGGGCATATACGGGGGATGTGGCCTCGGTAGTGTGTATACGTGAATTTCGGTGTCATTAACCATGAAAAAAGAAAGCAATTGAATGGTGAATGGGTAAATAAAGAAAATGCATGTTTAGCCATTCTAAATGCCGATAAGTGATATATGGAGCTGATTTTCGTTTACTGTAAAAATGAAAAACTTGGCGTCAGAAATTTTAATCATACAAACACCAACATTTTGTTTAAATACTGTTCAGCATGTTTATTTTCATTTAACAAAACTAAGTCTGGGATCTCCCAGGCAAGAAATTCAGCTGAAAAAACATAGATAACTCTCTGTACTTTTTACAAGTAAATAAAGTTTTTAACTCACAAGCAATGAGGACTGATTTATAAGCAAAATGATCTTTTTTTTTTGATTGCCACTTAGGGTGTATTCACACCAGGAAAGTCCGATAGTTTACTTGCTTTGGTCCGGACCAAATTTTTTTTTTTTTTTTTAATTTGGTGCGGTTCGTATTCACACTGTACAGTTTTGTAAGTGGACCAAAATCTGTAAACAAAACCACCTGTGCAGAGGTCGTTCATCCATTGGACAGAAATGAGCAGTGTCCATTAAAGCGCTCAGTCCAAAGTGAAAGGACAGAATCATGGAAATTTTGCGTGCTGTTTTTGTTATCGTCATAGTGGTTTTTACAGATGCAGACGTCTGCACAAGTGTTTGAGCAGCAAGAGCGTTTGATGCAATGTCAGGTTTACAGTATTGTAGAATTCATTTCTCAATGACGAAGACACAGGGCAAGACAGCTATGGAGGACAGCGCTCATGTGGACATCATGTTGTGACTGTTGGTCTGATTCACGCAAGACAGAACAGGTCTGAAGTGTGAATTCTGCTAGTATGTGAAAAGACTGTTCTCCAAAAGCATTAGTGCTCCGTACTGCTGACCTATGCGTATCTATCCTATATCACCATTGAGTTTAGCCAGGGACAGAATTCCTTAACGCAGGTAAAGTTTGCTGGGGGTGATGAAGTCGTTTATTATTTTTTATTTCAAGCACAACAGGCAAATCTAACCGTCATCCTAATCATTTTCTCGCTGAACAAGCTGAAAACGTCTGAGTTTTTCTGTGTCCTTTCTAGCAGCTGTGTTATATGCACCTCTGCCCGGATGTCCAAAAGGCAGCGTGTCCCTTCCGAGCTCCAAGTTTGACCACGGCTCATTTTCAGCTCCGTAGCCTATCCTCACTCTGAGCGCTTCTCTGGTAAAACTCTGTTGTCCATAATGCTCGACGCACGACGGGAGCTCGTTAGGTACAAAAAACCCAACTGTGTCGGATCGGGTCCAGCCTGCTTTCACACCTCAAACGAACCGCACCAGGGTTCGTATGGAACCGCACCGAGACCACCTCTTCAACTGGGTCTGGGTTCGCTTGTTTGGTCCGGAACAGAGTTCGGTGGTTTTTATTCACACCAGCCCAAAAGGTCCGAACCAAGGGAGCAAACGAACTCTGGTCCGTTTTAAACGGACCAAACAAGGCAGGTGTGAATACACCCTTACTGTCTTTTACTCTCAAATCTCTTTTTTGGTTGCAAATCTATTCTTTTTAATTGCAAATCCATTCTTTTTCATTGATGAATAAAGAAACTAATTTCTCTCCACACTGCACCTCTTTTTGACTATTTAAGCTTGAAATGAGGTTTTAGATGCTTGCATGTTTTCAGAAAGGTAAGATGTTAAATATATGATAGCTGTAATTATCTATTACTGAGCAGATTCAGTCAGACTGAACTGCTGTACCTCTTGGCTCCACGTAGAAGTAACACGGCAGCCCCCATAATCGTGATGTTTTGACATAACTTTTCCACTCCAGCATATGAAGCTGTGGTACTTTTTCCCCTGATTTCAGCTCCTGCAGCTTTAGCTCGAGCATCACACTTAAAATTTTAAAATTTATTTTTAACTTTAATTTCTGTTTTAGAGCACCATTATGTAAAAAACCTGAAACACTTAAGATTCAGTCATATGTGTAAAGCTATAACTTCACTATAAAGCATCACATGATAACAGTTAAGTTGGGGATGCATTCATTTGCAGTCATTTGACATAAAATCTGGTCTCCTACTGCGAGAAAAAAGGAATACAATTCTGTGTTGTGGAAAACCAGAAGGAGATGATTGTGGAAATGCATACTGTAACCATGTGTGGAGGTTTGCCATGTTAGGCTAAAGATAGAGCCCCCAGTGGCTTTTTATTTAGTTTTCTCCAACCCCCTGCCACTCCGTCTCTGCGAGTGCACTGCCTGAACAATGACACACATGGACGCACTGATGCTGTAATGTTAGGAAATTGATTATTTCCTTCCCAGACAAAATATTTAATGTAAAGTAACACGACACAAAAGGATGCAGATGGAAAAGGTGGTGAGGAGGAGAGGCTCACATCCCCCAGCAGCCAGAGAAGAAGAATGTGAGGTTATGTGGGTGCAGGGGATAAACCTCCTCCTCTTCCTCATCACCTCTTACGTCTGAATATCAAACCGATGATTAACACCAGCTGCTGGTCCCTCTGTGTTGGTGTAAACAACTACTCTCTGTCATCTGAGTCATTTTGCAGCACCTTGTGGGGTCTATTGCCTCCATCTGTCCTCTTTCATGGAGCTGAATTGATGCTGGAACATTCCTGCATTTATTGTAGATGAATGTGCACATAAGGTATTGAGAAACTGTTGTGTGGATTTTGATGGGTCCTCAGAAAATTGGAGGAAAGATGAGGAAAAAATGCAAAACAAAACAACATAAAAAAACAAGAAAAGCACTCGGAGAGCGCGGACCTCCGCCGAGACGGATCACCCCACCCCCACCCCTGATCACCACCAACACCATCATTTCTTCCTTGTGCCAGTATCAACAATTTCCTGATAATTTCATGAAAATCCGTCCATAACTTTCTGAGTTATCTCGCTAACAAACATGCATGCACACACGCACACAAAGCAAAGTGATCACAAAACCTCCAAAAAAGATGCTAATTGCATCAAGGATGCAAGGGTTATTATAATATATATATATATATATAATTTTCTTATATTTATGCTTCGTGCTTTTATTGTAGATGAATGTGCACATAAGTTGCTGAGAAACCGTTGTGTGGATTTAATACACATTTACATTGGTAATTTAATTTTATTCTATTGCTATTTCTATTTTATTTTGTATGTATGTATATGTGTGTGTGTGTGTGTGTGTGTGTATATATATACATATATATATGTACATATATACACACACACACACACACACACACACTAATGATATTCTTATGCTAAACAAAAATAAGAAAACACATTCTAAAAGTCAATGTTTTTTGACATATTTTGTAGTATTGTCGATGGGTTTGCAAAGGGGAACCCCAGCCAGAAAATAATGCTGTTTGTGGGGCCTTTGCATGGAAAAGTTTGGGAACCCCTGCTCTAGATGGATTGTAGGGAACTAAGAACTCTTTCAGATATGTAGGTACCTGGCCATGAAGGGTTTGTAAGTGAGGAGTATTTTAAAGTCTATCCACTCAGATTACCTGCACCTGTTACACAACAAAACCAAAATACACTGTAAAAGCAGCACTAAATACAGCAACAAATCTCATCCCCCTGGATTAAAGAGGAAGTGACTAATCACTGAATGTAGAAAAATATCAATGAAGGAGAATAACCAATGAGAGAAGTGGCTCATTTGTTTGAATTCACATTAAACATTAACTTTTGATTTTTTAGAAATATTAGAATCAGAATCAGATCACTTTATTGTCATTCAAACAAATTACATCAAATTAAAGGAAATTGTACTTGTATCAACCACATAGATTCACTCCTAGTTGATGAATATCATCTCTGCGTAGAGCATTTTAGTCGACTCTTTTGTTTAGTCACAACAGTGGAATACAGATAAAACCAGACAATCCACAACTCAGAATGACAGCATTTTATAAGCATTCAGGTTGTGTCATGTGATGATTTACTGTCAGTGAAGTATGAATGCAGCTTATTGCATAATAAATCTGGTTGTGTATGGTAATATAAATTGCTGCATTGTCTAAGCCATTCATTCAGTACGCCTCGTCTAGGTGTCAGCTGTTGAAACACAATATACAGTAGAAACAAGAGGTCAACCAATGCAGTATATCTTAAAAGACGTGGAACACTGAAGGAAAACCCTGTACAAGAAATTTACATGCATGGTGTAGAGGATGTGTATTCTGATGAATTGCTGTATTTAATAGACAAGATACTCACTGAACAGTTACATTGCCTTTTATTTTGCTGAATCAAAACTTACCAATTACGTTCAGCTCAGAAAATGTGAGTGGTGGTTTGGCTCAATCAGTACAACAAGGCTCTGGACCACCTCCAGATCTTCATCTGTACTGTAGTCAAGGACACTGACAGGAGACTAGACTGGTGGACAAATAACCAAAAGGATCAATCAGTTAAAATATGCTTGGCAAGTTCACCACAAATCAGTGTTGAAATGTTTTACTGAAGTAGGTGGTGTTTTGTAGCCTGATAATCAGTATGTGTGGAAATGGTAAATAATAATAATAGATTAGATTTATATAGCGCTTTTCTATGAATGCATACTCAAAGCGCGTACAGAGGATCCATTTGTCATTAACTCTCACATTCTCCCTCTTGTGGTGGTAAACTACATCTGTAGCCACAGCTGCCCTGGGACAGACTGACGGAAGCGTGGCTGCCAGTCTGCGCCTATGGCCCCTCTGACCACCACCGAACATTCACACACATTCATACACCAGTGTGAGTAGCAGCGAGGCAAGAATGGGTGAAGTGTCTTGCCCAAGGACACAACAGCACATGGACAGAGCGGGATTCGAACCGCTAACCCTTCGGTTATTGGACGACCCACTCTACCATTTGAGCCATGGCCGTGTAAATGTGGTTTGACTAGCTGTGTACGATTTCCACTTGGAGGGAGTGCATATTTTTTGCCTCCTTTTTTACAGATGTTGCTGAGAAATAATATTTTTTAGGACCTGAGATTCAGACCTTTTTTAATTGATCAGTTTCAAGTGTCTTTTCTGTGCATCTGAGAAAATGGACAAAAAATCACACTCAATCAGTGTTAATTTTCATGATGAGCAAGAATAAAATGTCTCTAATAAACAGTAGTTTGTAGAGTATGTATGTATGCTGTGATAAAACTTTTTTCCCCCCAATTTTTGTAAATATCAGCTTTCCTCATCTTAAGAAAAAGTCAAATATTAAAAACAAACAATAAGATACAATTATTTTTTAGTGCTATTTGAAGCCAAAGTTTTTTGACTCTAAAAATGACAGAAGTTAGTGGAACTGTGAGGGAATGTTTTAATATCTGTACCAAGACTTTTCATTGAAAACCCTCAATGGATGCACTCATTTGTGTATAATGGTGTGTGTGCTGCCCCCTGGTGTTTGCCTGTACATTCTTCACTCATTCTCCACTTGGTCTTTTTTAACCTCACTGTCATCATTAATATCAGCTTTTTATCTTATATTTTCAGTTCAACTCTTATCGTTTCCTTCTCTCTCTATTCGCTCTTTGCATAAGTCCTTATTTTTTCTTGGCTCATTAATGCTTTGCATTCTGGTCTTTGTTTTCCTTCTTTATTCCCTCCTTATCATTCATTATGATCTGCTCTCCTAGTGTCTTCTCATCCATTGTTTTCATCAGATCTCATGTCACTTGTGTGATGCTGGCGTCCAGAGAGGGATACAGTAAAGTCATCAACCTGCTGGCTTCATATGGAGCAGAAATCAACATCCAGGACGACAAAGGATACACGGTCTGTCACATCTTCTGTCGCTAACATAACGTGTAACTCATATTTCTTTTCATATACAGGGCATAACTGTGATATTTTTGTCAGGCTTTGGCTAATGCAGTGCAGCATGGCCAAGAGGAGGCAGTGCTGAAGCTCCTCCAGCTGGGAGCAGATAAAACTATCAGTACCAAAACTGGAAAGAGTCCTGCTGACCTGGCCACTACCTTCAAACATACACAGGTACCTGGAAGACTCTGATACATTTAGATGGAAAACAACATACCATTTACTAATAGAGGAAAAACCATGCTTCATTACTGAAAGACACTGAAAAAAACTATAAAAGAAATGCAAAGTTTAATACTGGGAATGCAGCTTTAATGTCCTTAATTAATACCAGGCAATAGACCGATCGCGGTATGCTAGCATAGCAGCAGATATTCAGTAGGTGTCTAAACACATCACACTGGTTCATACAAAACACCTGAAGAAATACTAAGCACAGCACAAGCAGTTAAAGGTGCTGTATAGACTTCCTGTGTGATCTTGAAAAAGTCTCATTTTTATATATATGCCTGACCATAGTCCGCAATTTAAAATGAGATTATCTGCACCAAAATAGGTTATTTCCAAATGCTGTTTCCAGCTTCCCTGGTCAGGTTGGACAGGACCAGACTGATTTACGGCAGACTTTACTATGACAACACCGAAATGACCAGCAGAGTTTAGCAGTGAGAAATAAGCTGAATGAGTGAGGAGTAAGATCTGTCCTTTTTCCTAGAGAAAGGGATGTCTTGGATTTATTTTGTTGTAATGGTGGACACTGGAACTGGAGCTGGACTGGCAGAAAGAAAAAGAAAACTAAACAGGAGAGTGATAGAGCGGGCTAAAACACCGGCAAACCTCTGCATTGGTTTGAACCGCTGGAGAGAACTAAGGGAGTTAAAAGAAATGAAAACAGACCCGGAGTTGGCCCTCTTCCTTCTAGACAGATATAGAATGCTTCTGTTCTTTATGCATATGCATTGGAACATTGTGTTTTACTATACTGGCTGTTGGTAGCTCAGTCAAACACTTAGTACACGCTTCTGCGTTAGCCGCAGGGCTAGCTCTTTGGCATTATTAATATGTTTTATTTGTAGCATTGTTTCAGTCACAAACAAAGGGCTTTGTAAGGTGAGACTGAAATGGTTATATATGGAATTTAATGTTCATGCCGGGGCCTGGATACTAAACTGCCCTTCAGGAACAAGACAATTATAAAAGTAGAATACTGTGAATGCAGAAGGTTGAAGCAGCTAGCGCTGAACTGCTAATGTGGAATGATGACGATGTTGAATGACTGAAGTCTTTTCTGAAAATGCTTGAATACTTTGTGGAAAAGCTAGGGCAAATGTATATTATTGGGACTCGTCTTACAGCACCGGTCTGTGAGTAACACTCCGGAGCTCTGAAGTAAAAGAGACATAGAAGCAGGAGTCGGATGTCCAAAATTAAGTTTCATTTTTGTTTTCACCCCAGTTACTAAACTATGCTACAAACGGACTTTATGAAGTTTACCTGTTGTTTCGTGTCAAATGTCACTTTGCATTCTGCAAGTTGCTGTCTTGAAAAAAGAAATGCAGAGTTGTAAAGAGGATCCACCCTTCAGTAATTAGCTTCAAAACAGATGCATGCCTTGGCCTGAGTTATGCCTTTACAACAGTAGGTGCTAGTGCTCATCAAGTCTTTGTCCCTTAAAAACACCACCGGTTCCGGCCAAAGGTGTCACTGCAATCCACTTTAAACAAATTCTCTGTACAGGACCTTTAAACACCATTTACTACTAGTACCTCTTCAACTATGTATAGGATTAATGTTAACCCATATTGCCTTGGTGGCACCCCTTTGCCTCAGTTGTGTGACACCTACATTAAACCAGAGCACAGCAAGTCCTGCTTGGCCTGATAAAATGTTGTAATTATAATGCAGACTCTTTCTCTCACATCACAGCTTTGCAGTACTTTCGTTGACATAAAAGTTAGTTGTGGGAATTCCTTCCTTTCGTTCTTTTGGCACGGACACACAAACACCACCACACATCTTGACTAATCACGTGCTGCCTTAACAGAAAAAGGAGCCAGCTCATGTGGTTCACTTCAAAGAGCCAGCTCTTAGAGCTGGATTGTTCACCAACCCATCACTAAAAAGGATGCACCTCCTCCTCGGCTTTTCCCAGTGGTTTTAGGTGACTGGTGATTGGGGTCCCAAACCTGCTTACTGACAGGGTCTCCTCCCGGTCTGAGTCACTGAGCCAGGACTCCATGAATGCCAAGAGATAATATTTTCCTGTTTCTGAAAATCCCCATCCAACCACATCTACATTATGGTTATGATGTTTTCAGACATTTGACCTTGGAAAAGTAGATCACAAAAATAGGTCTAGGTCTCCCATTTCAGAACTCATCCAAGCTCTACATGATGTATGAATGGTACAAATTTTAAAGTTCCAGCTGTTTTTTTTTTTTTCCAGAGTTAGGAGTGTTTACAAGATGTGTCACAGACAGACAGACGGACAGACAGACAGACAGATGGACAGACAGACATGCTGATGACAATACCCCCTTCAGCAGGCCGAGGGGGTAAAAAAGTATTTAACTTAACATCAAACATTAACTGTAAGTCCTATGTTCTTTGAATTATCTTTTTACCAGTTTTCCGATTTTAATCATCTTATTTATGTCACATTTTACTTAATTTGAAAACAGCATCCACAGATACCATATGCTGCACCTCTCATTGTCAAATGTGTTTAATAATGGTGTAACATGTGCAGGAGTCAAGTTTTGACTTGCATTACGGTTTTAATATTACAGTTTAGTTCGTGTGTGTGTGTGTGTGTATGTGCATGTTTGTGTGTGTGTGTGTACACATTTTTCCTCAATATCAATCAATAAAGTTCTGTCTAATCTAATGTTTTGTATATACAGACATGTTTTTTACAAGGCCTTGTCAAATAATTGATAAATGAATTATTTTGCTTACAGATTTACAGGATCCTGTCATCTTCACAACACACTTCTACTGGTCACATCTTCAACACCAAGCCTGAAGAGATGTAAGACGACTTTAATGGTTTTTGCTATTTTTGCTTAAGTCTTATTCACACACAGATAGTTCAACCTGTGAACCTCAGGTAATAAATGCATCAGTCATCTGTGATCTTAATCCAATGTGAATCAGCCATGTCTTTGATTTGTAAAGTAAGAACACTGCAAATTATATATCCTATTTCTGAAAAGTCAGAGGTCCTTTTATAATAGTGGCATGAATATATATTTCTGTAATTTGGGATTTGAAATATTTTTTGTTTCCTTTGTGCATTTACTCAGTCTAATTCCTGGTCGAGGATGTAGGGGGGTTAATTGGTAATGATAAATGAAAGTTTTAAATTTTGGGGCAAGTAAATTCAGGATGAATGTATCAAAAAAGAGCATAGATTTTCACTGAAAGAGCAAATGTAAATCCCTCAGAAGAGTGACATCTCAAACAATGATGAAATCAAGACAGATACAGTAGAAACATTTTTCTTTCAGCAGTTCTCTGAATCATTTAATAATTTGAGTAAAAACAGGCATTAGCCTGTTTTTTCCCCCCCTGGTATCTTTACTAGCAGTTTTGTTTATCAAATCTTTGTTTGATCCTTTTGACCATAGTTGCATTCAGCAATCTTTTAAAAAAGCAATTTTTTCTCCTCCATGTTTTTGTCCCTCCAGGAAACTAATGTTCCTCCCACATGTGGCAAGCATGAGCAGAAACAATAGATTTATTCTAACCAGAAAAAAAAGTTCAGCATATTTACAAGGTCATTGGGTGCAAATATTTCCCTATTGAATGGATTATCAAAAATATATTATGTATAATTACATGAAACATTAGTACACTGACAGGACTGTAATCCACATTATCCATGCATCCATCCATTTTCTGAAACGCTTAGTCCTTGTGAGGGTCACAGGGGTGCCAGAGCCTATCCCAGCTACCTATGCGTCAAGGCAGTGTACACCTTGAATGTGTAAAGTAAATGCTTAAGAGGATTTATTTAAATTAACAAATAACTAAAAGGGTTGTTACCAGAAAGCCAATCTTGAAATTTTTTTGTGGAGAAGAAGATTAATTTTTAATGTTCCAGGCAGCTGAACTGAACACAAAGCACTGAAACTAAAATATAACATGAAACAAATACAAACATCTAAACTGTATTTTGCATCAAGAGATGTTTTTTTTGCATCAGTGATGGTCAGTGGTTTGATATTATGCACAGAGAAAACACAGTTCAACTTAGGGCTCAGACCTTGTGTAGGCTACTCACCCTTGAAGCCTGTATCGTTGTCGCCTCCTGCTGGACTATTTGTGAACCAGTGCCTGGTCAGCAGGTGTTGTTGAACCATTGTCCACCCAGACATAAACAATTATAAACCTCTCACATAAGTGTTTGTTCCATTCAGCCACAGCCACACGATCATCACCAGCCACAAACAAGCTGTGTCTGCATGTTTGGCACCAGGACTTGCAGCCTGTAAATATTTTAGTGGCCTTCCCATCATGTTGGCCACAAAGACATTTAAAACTCAAGCTAAATATTTTTCATGCATGACTGTCACTACGCAGAGTCAACCAAGGCCACTCTGGTGTTTCACAACCCACCGACAATTCTTGTTCACTCTTTTGATCCAACACCTTTCAAAGAGAGGTCAATGGTTAGCATCTAAAAATCCTGGAAATGGAAGTGATATAATTTATTGCTAAATGATGCTTCAGTAAAGTAAATCTTTGCAGCGTCTTATAACCCCTTATAACAGTGGTCTCTGTCTCTTCACAGTAGAGTGTCTGTAAAGAAGTTATCTTCAGGGTCACTTACATATGTGTGTCTTTGAGTACTTAGAAAAGCGCTATATAAAACCGATGTATTATTATTATTATTATTATTATTATTTTATGTAAATAGGTTTGTCCGTTTCAAATGTTATTAAGCGTCACTGCCTTTATGCTTCCATGTGTCCAGTGCATTGAAATGAGAGTTTGCCAGTCAACCCACCAGAGGGCACCACTCTGAATTAACATATTGGCCAAATCACAAGAAGAAGAGTAGAATCTTTTGAAAGATGAAGACCAATTATAGCCGCAAGGGGCATTGAAAGGCCCTTGACACGAGCGCGTCCAGTAAAAATATGTCCATCGTTCAGCAGGTGGCGCTCTAGCACCAAATTTTATGTTTTCTGATGAATGGTTGTAGGCCTGGTAGACTGACAATTGACTCAAATTTGAGGCAAATCAATGTTTGTATGTCCGAACTGAACAAATTTTTGTATAAGTAAATCTTTAGGGGGTGCTATGGAGCCAAAATGTAATTCCTTCCATTGAATGGGTGTAGGCCTACGAGATATACCACTGAGTCAAATTTGAGCCAAATCGGTGTTCGTATGTCCGAACTGATGCAATTATCGTGAAGGTAAAGTTGTAGGGGGCGCTATTCAGCGAAATGGCATTTTCTTTTGATAAATGGGTGTAGGCCTGGGAGATTGACAACAGATTCAAATGTGAGTCAAAACGGTGTTCGTATGTCCAAACTGAAGCAATTATCGTAAAGGTAAAGTTGTAGGGGGCGCTATAGCGCCAAATTTCAATTTTTTTCTGATAAATGGGTGTAGGTCTGGGAGATAGACGTCTGAGTCAAATTTGAGCCAAATCGGTGTTCGTATGTCCGAACTGATGTCATTTTTGTAAATGTACATTTGTAGGGGGCACTATAGTGCAAAATTTCAATTTCTTTCAATAAATGGGTGTAGGCCTGGGAGATAGATGTCTGATTCAAATTTGAGCCAAATCGGTGTTCGTATGTCTGAGCCGAGGAAATTTTTGTAATGATAAATTTTCGAAGAAAGTTTGCAAAGTTTGCGACGTCGTCACACAAAAACGGTGAAACTGAAAATAATCTGAGCAAGACCAATATAGCCGTTTCCATGGCAACCATGTATTTGCTTTATTTGAAAGCTCTCGAGGTCCCCCACATGTCTGTGGGGTCCAATGTCTCGTGTCGTGCACTTACACCCACATGACGACCCCGATTGGGCGTGTCCCATTGACTGCCATTCATTCTAAGCAGGTGTAAATATGTGGTATGAACACATGTCATGTACAAGTTCTTAAAGGTCTCACTGTTCTGAATGTGAATGTGTGAGAGTGGCGACAGTGGCGAAAGGTGACCGCGTCACTGGCAATTTCGTCCCCATGCACCCACTGCAGACTCAATAGGCCCTGCGTCGGCTTTACTCAGCTCGGGCCTAATAAGTACAAACATGGTGATGACAGAGGAGGTATTATTAATGTTGATATTGAGGATGTTAGTTGAAAATATGTGGGTAGTTTTTCACCAACTCACACAGTTGCTAGTGGAAAAGTTCTACCATTTCAGGAAATTATTCTCTTCAAACACTGCCCTCGTGATTTCCAGTACTGCTCCATTTCCTCCATTTGGTTATGCATCCACATGCTCCCAGAGGACAGATGGAAATTTGTATGTAATGAACGCAGAGAATGGACAGAACGCGCCGTCCATATATGTTTACATATTTAACAAAAAGCATAAATGGGCCTACACTGGATATCAGCCTTTACAACCTAAATTGGAATATTTGTTCCATGAAATTGTATTAATTTATTCCCAATAGACTATTCTCTTCATTTCTTAGTATTTCTCTTGGCTGCACTGCTTCCAGTATGTGGATGTTATATATTTTGTCCAGATTTCCGTCTCTGTGTGTTGCCAGGGTTAATCTAATCTGCCCTGGGCTTTCAAAATGAGTAAGCCTAGTGATGGCCCATGTAACTTAAACTGTATAACATCGGGACAGTTTCTTTAACCAATCAGATGTCAATTTTGCCACACAGGGCCGGCTCGCTGGCTAACAATGTTGTCAGCATGTGTCCTTCCCCTGATTGAATGGTGACGTGGTCGCCTTTTGACACTGTCGCCACTCACACATATTCACATTCACGGCACTGAGACCTTTCCGAAGATGTACCTGACGTGCACAAATAGCATATTTACACCTGCTCTGAATGAATGGGAGTCAATGGGCCACGCCCACTCAGGGTCAGTCATGTGGGTGTAAGTGGACGACATGTGACATCTGACCCCACAGACGTGGGGGACCTTGAGAACTTTCAAATAAGGCCAAATATGTGGTTGCCATAGAAACGGCTATATTGTTCTTGCTCAGATTTTTTTTTTTTTAATTAGGGACCGAGCCCTTACGGGGAGAGGCCCTCTCCCTCACACAGTGAGGGAGAGGCCCTTTGCCCACAATGGCAAAGGCCCTATTGTTTTTCGTTCGTTTTTTATTATTATACCGAGACGCAATACACTGAAATTTGACCCCCTTAACATGCTCGAAAACTCACCAAATTTGGCACACATGTCAGGTCTGGCGAAAAATTTTATAAAATGTAAAAATTAACCCAATAGGTGCCAAAATGAGCTCTCTAGCGCCCCCTAGATACACAAAAACGGCCCTAGCAGCCAGTAGGAATGTCGTAGAAACATGAAACCAACACCAAAATTTTCGTCTCATCGAGCCCGACAAATCACATGCTGACACCCATGACCTAACTCCAACAGGAAGTTCGCAATATGCCTTTCAAAATAAATTGCTCAAATTGCAAACTTCCAGTAGGAATGTCGTAGACACACGAAACCAACGCCAAAACTTTCGTTTAATAGAGCCCAACAAATCACGCACTGACACCTATGAGCTAGCTCCAACAAGAAGTTCGCAATATGCCTTTCAAAATAAAATTTCTAAAACTAACTCCTATCACACCGTTTGTCATATCGTCTTCTAAATAGTGCCAAAAGATAGAGTGAACCTTTCTCAAAAAAGTGATCTCGCACTTTTTCTATAACTATCTTAGTTTTTTTTTTTTAGAAGCCCTGAAATTTGCGAAGTCTGAAACTGAAAATTCAGTTGGGACTTTTCCCCCACACATTATATATTGAAGTGATCACAAAACACAGCAGAAGGCTCCTGTGAAAAAATGTTTGCGATACGACGTACGGTTTTCGAATTCCAGCAATTTATGCGCGAAGTGGTGGTTGAGTGAACTGCACCATTAACTGTATTGAGTCACATGTCTGATCTATAGGAGCCATGTGAGATGAACGTGCGCATGCACACACATGCTGACAGCTGATTGGCTGAAATCTTGCTGCTCAAACAGTGGAGAGGCTGTTTTGGTTTGGAAGTCTGAAACAACTCATCATAACTCTCATATTTCTGGGGTTACAGTAACAAATTATACATCAAAATGTAGGAAAATCTCTTTTCTTTCACAGACTGTTGACATTAGAGTCTTAACGTGTTTAGTTTTTGATCTCTGGGCCTCCAAACACAACAACTGCTGCTTTTTCCCTCCTTCCCTCCTGTGTTCCATTTGTCTCACTCACATGTTTGACTAACTCCACCTTCGTACACTCACTGCTGATTTAGTTCTGACTTTGTTTCATCAGATTATAGATTCAAATGTTGGTCCAACCTTCCAGAAGTCTGACATGCAAGAATTTTTCAGATAGGAGCTACTGTTATGGATTGACGTCAGTTTGTTTGACAGGTGGTTTTTAGTTCATTTCTCTGAAACTCCAGTGTCTCCTCTAAGTCATTAGTGTTGATCAGGTGCACCTGCCATGTTTATGCTCCCATAGCAACCATGGAGAGTCCATAGCAACTGTGTGAGTGAGTGAGTGAGTGAGTGAGTGAGTGAGTGAGTGAGTGAGTGAGTGAGAGACAGACTACTGCTACTACTATTACTGATCCAACCTGGATAATATAGAAAACTGATTATAACTGATTCTCTCTCTCTCATTCTCACAAACACACACACACACACACACACACACACACTGTGGAGTCCATAGCAACCATGTGTCTTGACATTACTACTACTACTGCTATTTATACTAATACTACTACTGCTATTACTAAAACTACTACTGCTATAACTACTACTACTACTACTACTACTACAACTATTGCTATTATAGTTCTATTACTACTGCTATTACTACTACTAGTATTACTGACCCAACTCGCATAATTAAAAAAAAATGATTACAACTCCTTCTCTCTCTCTCTCTCTCTCTCTCTCTCTTACACACACACACACTCACAGTAAGGTCTTTCAAAATAAAAGCCTTATTATAAATGGGGAAAAAAAAAACATAAATCTGCCAAAAAAACAAGAATGAGGTGTGACCGGTAGCGGGTGGTGGGATGGGAGGGGGAACCCAGCCAGAGCGCGAGGTCCCGACCAATGCTGCTTGCAGCTTTAATTAGGGACCGAGCCGAAAGGTAAGGCCCTCTCACACAGTGAGAGGCCTTGCCTGCAAGCAAGGCCCTATTGTTATTCGTTTGTTATGATATTATTATTATTATTCACACACCACTTTGACCTGGATTTTGACCCCCTAAACATGCTCAAAAACTCAACAAATTTGCCACACGTCAGGTCTGGTGAAAAATTTGATAAAATGTAAAAACTAACCCCATAGGTGCCAAAATGAGCTCTCTAGCGCCCCCTAGATACACAAAAACAGCCCTAGCGGCCAGTAGGAATGTCGTAGAAACATGAAACAAACGCCAAAATTTTCGTCTCATCAAGCCCGACAAATCATGTGCTGACACTCATGACCTAACTCCAACAGGAAGTTCAGAATTTGCCTTTCAAAATACAATGCTCAAATTGCAAACTTCCAGTAGGAATGTCGTAGACACACGAAACCAATGCCAAAACCTTTGTTTAATCGAGCCCAACAAATCACGCGCTGACACCTATGAGCTATCTCCAACAGGAAGTTCGCAATATGCCTTTCAAAATAAAATTTTTAAAACTAACTCCGATTACACTGTTTGTCGTATTGACTTCTAAATAGCACCAAAAGATAGAGTGAACCCTCCTCAAAAAAGTTACTTCGCACTTTTTCCATAACTGTCTTAGTTTTTTTTTAGAAGCCCGCGAAGTTGCAATGTTTGGAAGTCATTTTTCACTTAGGAGTTTTTCCCCACATGTGACATACCTACGTGTTCAGGGGACTCAGCACAACGCTCACATGCAAAAATTTTTTAAGATAGGTTGTACTGGGGCTGCTCGATTATAGAAAAAAAAAAAAATCACGATTATTTTAGCAATAATTGAAATCACGATTATTAAAAACGATTATTTGTTAATCTTTAAGTTGTTTATTTTTTTCTTGCAAAACAATGTAAGAAATACTCTTTAAATATAAATAAAGCTTTTAACCATTAAAACAAAGTATGTTCACTTTTGTACGAAACAAAAAAATCTTTGAATGCAAATAAGTATACTGTAAATTCAAGTATGTTTCCTTTTGTAAATAGTGCACTGGAATTAAACTGCTCTAGACTTGCCATAGAACTGGAACAATAAAAAAAAACTCACGTAAAGTGCAAATTATAAATTCAAGTATGTTCAGTGTAGTATGAAACAGTAAATTCAGTGGCGTGCCGTGAGGTTTCAGTTAGGTTAATACGGGAGTTGCAGCGTAAAGAGATTCGGAGACTGAAGATTGCGGGCCTTTCTAAACTGAATGACGAATGACAAGGAATAACGAATGACCACGTAAGATTTGGCAAAGACCACATAAGATTTAGCGTAACCACTGCATCTTTGTCATTCGGAATAGTTTGCGTGGAATGACAGCTATAATGGGAACGACAGATGACTTTGAATAACGTTTTCAGATACATTCCCCCTTTTTTCCTACTTATACACATCAGTAATCACCTTTGACCTGCTGCAATGATAACATACCGACTGCATCCAGTTACACTTTATCAAGAATAAATCACAATGCCACATTAATTTCATGAGACGAGATAAAAACATTGTATTCCAACTTGATCGACAACAGTGTGTATAGAAATGTCACGTCACATACGTGATGCCTTGGCTCTAATATATCAGGAAGACGACAGTGGACGCTTTAGTCCCGTAAAGTTGATACGGAAGTGCTTTTATTTTGAAAATCAAGTTAGATGGGCTCGCACAGCTCTCTGGAGCTTCACTTCCAGCTGAGGCTAGGGCTACACCGACAGCTAACTTCAGGGGATAAATGTTGTTACTTACATATTCTGTTCACTATATTTACTAGGGGCCGGCCAGCCAGCCAGTAAACCGACATGTCATTTTCCGTTATTCAAAGTCATCTGTCGTTCCCATTATGGCTGTCATTCCATGCAAACTATTCCGAATGACAAAGGAGCAGTGGTTATGCCAAATCTTACGTGGTCATTCGTTATTCCTTGTCATTCGTCATTCAGTTTAGAAAGGCCCAAAGATTGCATTGCGGACGAAGCTGTAGACGGAGTTTTTTTTTTTAATGTGTTTTAGTTTTTCATAAGATTATGATAAAGGTGGCGGTGGTTAAACTTTAGATGGTTAAAAAGGTTTGCTGTGTTACCGGTCGGTGTGGACACAAGTACGAAACACTTTTTGCACGTAATGGGTTTTTGCTCTTCATCAAACCCAAAGTGATTCCATACAATTGAATTTGACTTGCCTTTTTTGTTTACCAAGCACTTCTGCTGCGATTCTCCTGCTTTTTTTCCAGACTGCTAGGTACAACTTTCCTCTTGGGGCGGACCTGCCGGCTAGCTGGCAGCAGTAGCTTAGAGGGGGGCGGGGCAGAGCAGCTCATGGGAGCTTGCGTGCGCGTGAATTAAAACAACTCAATAATTGTTTTTTCTCGATTACATAATTTTTGTAATCGTTGCGTGTAATAATCGAAATCGTAATTGAATTTCGATTAATTGCACAGCCCTAGGATGTACGGTTATTGATTTATAGCAATTTGTTTATTTTCATACTTTTTCCACTTTAGACTGCCATTTGACCCCCTTAACATGCTCCAGAACTCACCAAATTTGCCATGTATGTCATGGCTGGTGAACACTTTGATTGAATATCAAAATTAACCCCTTGGGTGCCAAAATGGACTCTGTAGCGCCACCTTTGTACTGAAAAACACACAAAATCTGCCCTAGCAGCCAGTAGGAATGTCACAGAAACATGAAACAAATGCCAAAATGTTGGTCTGATTGAGCCCGACAAATCATACACTGACACTCATGAGCTAACTCCAACAGGAAGTTGGCAATCTGCCTTTGAAAGTTACTCTACGTTTCTGCAATTACTACTTATTCATGTCAGGCTTTTGACACAAAAGTTATACCACATGAAATTCCCACAAGTCTGCAGAATCCAAAAGTGAAAGAATTTTTCAGATATGACCTACGGTTATGGAATAATGGCGATTTTTTGAAGACCACGTTTAGTTTCACTTTTCACAATAACAAAATCCCTATGAAAGTCTTACTGGTGCATGTTTAACAGTGTCTCTGTATAGTGCAGTGGTTAGACTTGCTGCCTACAGAGCAGGAGGACCCTGGTTCAAATCCCAGGCTGTCCAAAGACATCCCCCCCCCCCCCTTCTCTCCCCCTCTCACATTTTAAAACATGTTTTGCTGCATTGTATTGTGGATATTGGACATTTTGCACACATTACAAAGTACACGGACTACATTTTTTCTAAATAAAACCCCTATTAAAGATAATACATAATGTCTATTACACAACTTCTTTTCATTTTTATGACCAAACGCTCAACTGTTTGTACAATGTTTCTTTCATTTCATTTTTTTCATCTTTCATTCAAAAATACTCTTTCTCACAGACACACAATAGCGTTTTTCCAAAATAATAGCCTTGAATGTGATAAATCATCACTTTTTGCCTCAATTATTCATACAGTTTCAATTCATTTTTCAAACTGATTCTTTTTCTCATACAAAACAAATGCACATACACACAGTAGGGTTTCCAAAATAAAAGTCTCATTTAAAGGTGATGGTGGTTTCAGCAGAGGGTCGCTGGTGTTCTGTAGAGATGTAAGGAGGACGGACACTAAAGGGTGGGAACTGGTATCGGGATGGAGAGGTGTGAGTGGAGCTGAGGTGTGGACGATCACAGGAGGCGGATCGCGGGGGAGGCTGAACGCCCGGTGTGAGGTCTCGCCCAATGCTGCTTGCAGCTTTAATTTTTATTTATTTTTCTTCCCCTGCTCTTTGAGCTCAAATTTGACCTGCTGAACATTTACGAAAACTCACCAAATTTTGCCCAAAATTCAGAAGTGCGAGAAATTGAATTTACATATAGGTTTTGTAGATGTTGGTAAAGAAATGTTGTGGCAGCGTCCCCCTTGGAAAGTGGAAATGCATTATGCCAATGGGAGCGCGTCCAACATAAAGTTTGTCATAGAGCCACGAAATTCGGTACACAGATTCATCATGAGGAGACAAACAAAAAATATTATTATGGCCATGCCCCTAAACCAACCCTTAGTCGGCCATATTGGATTGAAATTTCCAAAATGCTGAGTCAGCGTTTTTGCTGACGTCATATTTTAACTATCTCCTCCTTGGGCATTTGGCCGAATGAGCTCAAAGTTGGTGTACAGTATCTAGAGAAGTGGGGCATCAAAAGTTAGCCGAATTATTTGAATCGGTGTCACCATTTTTGTGCGACGAGGTTGCAAACTTTGCGAAGTTTTTTCGAAAATTTACCATCACAAAAATTGCTTCAGCTCAGATATACAAACACCGATTTGGCTTAAATTTTAATCAGACATCTATCTCCCAGGCCTACACCCATTTATTAAAAGAAATTGAAATTTCGCACTATAGTACCCCTAGAAATGTACATTTACAAAAATGACATCAGTTCGGACATACGAACACCGATTTGGCTCAAATTTGACTCAGACATCTGTCTCCCAGGCCTACACCTATTTGTCAAAAGAAACTGAAATTTTGCACTACAGCGCCCCCTACAGATTTTTTAAAATTTTTTTTATTAAAATTGCTTCAGCTCAGATATACAAACACCGATTTGGCTTAAATTTTAATCAGACATCTATCTCCCAGGCCTACACCCATTTATTAAAAGAAATTGAAATTTCGCACTATAGTACCCCTAGAAATGTACATTTACAAAAATGACATCAGTTCGGACATACGAACACCGATTTGGCTCAAATTTGACTCAGACATCTGTCTCCCAGGCCTACACCTATTTGTCAAAAGAAACTGAAATTTTGCACTACAGCGCCCCCTACAGATTTTTTAAATTTTTTTTTATTAAAATTGCTTCAGTTCGGACATACGAACACCGATTTGGCTCAAATTTGACTCAGACGTCTATCTCCCAGACCTACACCCATTTATCAGAAAAATTTGAAATTCGGTGCAATAGCACCCCCTACAATTTTACCTTTACGAAAATTACTTCACGTAAGACATACGAACACCAATTTGGCTCAAATTTGAATCAGTTGTCAATCATCCAGGCCTACATCCATTTATCAAAAGAAATTGCCATTTCGCTCAGTAGCGCCCTCTACAAATTTACCTTCATGAAAATTGCATCAGTTGGGACATACGAACACCGATTTGGCTCAAATTTGACTCAGTGGTACATCTTGCAGGCCTACACCCATTCAATGGAAGAAATTTAATTTTAGCTGCATAGCGCCCCCTACAGATGTACTTATACAAAAATTTCTTTAGTTTGGACATACGAACAAAGATTTGCCTCAAATTTGAATCAGTTGTCAATCTCCCAGGCCTACACCCATTCATCAGAAAACATTGAAATTTGGTGCTAGAGCGCCACCTTTTGAACGATGGACATACTTCTACTGGACGTGCCCGCGGCGAGGGCCTTTAGATGCCGCTTGCGGCTTTAATTTTAAAAAAAATAAAAATTTATGTTTATCTTTCTTTCTCCTGCGCGACAGCGCCCCCTTGAAAAGTGGAAATACATTACGTCAATGGGAGCACATCCAACATAAAGTTTGTAATAGAGCCACGAAAATTGGTACACAGATTCATCATGAGGAGACAAACAAAAAATATTATTGTGGCCACGCCCCTAAACCAACTGGAAGTCGGCCATATTGGATTGAAATTTCCACAATGTTGAGTCAGTGTGTTCGCTGACGTCGTATTTTAACTATCTCCTCCTTGGCCATTTGGCCAAATGAGCTCAAAATCAGTGTACAGTATCTAGAGAAGTGGGGCATCAAAAGTTAGTCGAATTTTTGGGATTGGTGTCACCGTTTTTGTGTGACGACGTCGCAAACTTTGCAAAGTTTCTTTGGGAATTTACCATTACAAAATTTGCTTCAGCTCAGACATACAAACGCCGATTTGGCTCAAATTTGACTCAGATGTCCATCTCCCAGGTCTACACTCATTTATTTATTAAAAGAAATTGAAATTTCGCACTATAGCGCCCCCTACAAATGTACATTTACAAAAATGACATCAGTTCGGAGAGACGAACACCGATTTGGCTCAAATTTGATTCAGACATCTGTCTCCCAGGCCTACACCTAGTTGTCAAAAGAAACTGAAATTTCGCACTACAGCGCCCCCTACAAGTTTTTTTTTTTTTTTTTTTTTTTTATTAAATTGCTTCAATTCGGACATACGAACACCAATTTGGCTCAAATTTGACTCAGACATCTATCTCTTAGGCCTACACCCATTTATCAGAAAAATTTGAAATTTGGCGCTATAGCGCCCCCTACAATTTTCCCTTTACTAAAATTACGTCACTTCAGACATACGAACACCAATTTGGCTCAAATTTGAATCAGTTGTCAATCTCCCAGGTCTGCACCCATTTATCAAAAGAAATTGCCATTTCGCTCAGTAGCGCCCCCTACAAATTTACCTTCACGAAAATCGCATCCATTCGGACATACAAAGACCGATTTGGCTCAAATTTGAATCAGTTGTCAATCTCCCAGGCCTACACCCATTTATCAAAAGAAAATGCCATTTCGCGCAATAGCGCCCCCTACAAATTTACCGTCACGAAAATTGCATCAGTTCGGACATACGAACACCAATTTGACCAATGGTACATCTCGCAGGCCTACACCCATTCAATGGAACAAATTGAATTTTGGCTCCATAGCACCCCCTACAGATTTATTTATACACAAATTTGTTCAGTTTGGACATATGAACACTGATTTGTCACAAATTTGAGTCAATTGTCAATCTCCCAGGCCTACACCCATTCATCAGAAGACACTGAAATTTGGGGCTAGAGCCCCACCTGCTGAACAATAGACATACTTGTACTTGACATGCCTGTGGCGAGGGCCTTTAGATGCCGCTTGCGGCTTTAATTATTATCATTTATTTATTTATTTTTCTTCTCTAGCTCTTTGAGCTCAAATTTGACCCCCTGAACATTTTACGAAAACTCACCAAATTTCACCCAAAATTCAGAAATGCGAGAAATTCAATTTACATATAGGTTTCGTAGATGTCAGTAAAGAAATGTTGCGGCAGCACCCCCTTGCAAAGTGGAAATGCATTACACCAATGGGAGTGTGTCCAACTTAAAGTTTGTCGTAGAGCCACGAAAATCGGTACACAGATTCATCATGAGGAGACAAATAAAGAATATTATTATGGCCACGCCCCTAAACCAACTCTTAGCCGGCCATATTGGATTGAAATTTCCAAAATGCTGAGTCAATTTTTTTGTTGACGTTGTATTTTAACTATCTCCTCCTTGGGTGTTTGGCCGAATGAGCTCAAAATTGGTGTACAGTATGTAGAGGACTGGGGCATCAAAAGTTAGCCGAATTTTTGGGATCAGTTTTACCGTTTTTGTGCAAGGAGGTCGCAAAGTTTGCGAAGTTGTTTCAGAAATTTGCCTTTACAAATCTTGCTTCAGTTTGGTCATACAATCACTGATTTGGCTCAAATTTGAATCAGTATTCAATCTCCCAGGCCTACAGCCATTTATTGGAAGAAATTTAATTTTTGCACTATAGCGCCCCCTACAAAGTTACCTTTAAAAAAATTGCTTCAGCTCGGACATACAAACACTGATTTGGCTCAAATTTGAATCAGTTGTCAATCTCCCAGGCCTATACTTATTTATTGGAAGAAATTTAAATTTTGCGCTATAGCGCCCCCTACAAAGTTACCTTTACAAAAATTGCTTCAGCTCGGACATACGATCAAATTTGGCTCAAATTTGAGTCAGTTGTCTATCTCCCAGGCCTACACCCATTAATCTGAAAAATTTTAAATTTGGCTCCATAATGCCCCCCACAAATTTAATTTTCTAAAATTGGTTCAGTTTGGACATACAATCACCTATTTGCCCCAAATTTGAATCATTTGCCAATCTCCCAGGCCTGCACCCATTTGTCAGAAGACATTGAAAATTCACACAATAGCGCCCCCTACAAATTTACCTTTGCAAAAATTGCATCAGTTGAGACGTGCGAACACCGATTTGGCTCAAATTTGACTCAGTGGTACATCTCCCAGGCCTATACCCATTCAATGGAACAAATTGAATTTTGGCTGCATAGTGCCCCCTACAGATTTACTTATGCAAAAATGTCTTTAGTTCGTACATACAAACACCAATTAACCTCAAATTTGAGTCAGTTGTCAATCTCCCAGGCCTACACCCATTCATCAGAAGACATTAAAATTTGGTGCTGGAGTGCCACCTGCTGAACGATGGACATACCTGTACTGGACTTGCCCATGGCGAGGGCCTTTCAATGCCGCTTGCGGCTTTAATTTTTAATTATTATTTCAAGAAAAAAATAAACTGTTATTGGGTGGTTTATTCAATAACAACTCAATTTATACTTGAATGATGAATTACTTTAAAATCATCTTCATCTTCATTTGCATCCATGTGTCTTCCCCTACTTCCCCCCTTCTCCCCTTCTCCCCCTCTCCCCTAGTCTCTCTCTATCTCTCTCTCTTTTTCTCTTCATTTACCCTTGCTACTGTCACCAGTCACAAGTGTTTGCTCCTGGAGGATTCTGTAGGGTTTCTGTAAATTGGCTGTCTGCTTTCGACCACTCGATATCTAAAGTGTCATGAGATAACTTTTGTTATGATTTGGTGCCATATAAATAAAATTTGATTTGATTTGATTTAAAATCATACTTACTGTCATTTGCATCGACTATTCAAGAAAATCTGAGAAAAATATCATTTGCATAATAATTTGGAACACGGTGTATATATAACCCCTACCTGTCTGAAAAAACCTGAGACTGGACAAAATATGCATCACAGTTGGATTCTACAATCTGAGAACAGATTCCAGAGAAGGAGGTAGAATTCTTCCTTTCAGTTGAATCACAACTTGCTGAAAGTAAGACTACCTGTGGGTCTTTTAGTATATGAGGTAAAAATAAAAAACAGGGAACAATGTAGACTTATACTGTAATCTGTAGTTTCTGCACTACTTTGTCCCAATAAAAAGGGTCTAGAATGAAGTTTGCCACAGCAGTAGAACATGATACAAGTCTGTTTTTAATTAATAATGATTTTGTATTTAAGACTTGATGTTATATGTTCTTTTTAAGCTCCTATTAAACAAGTTAGATATCTGAAAACTAAAAGAAGTTATAATGTCCTGTTGATACTAATATGGCTATTATGGCTCTCTGTCAGGGCTTCTTGTTCAGTGTTTTAAGATCACAAGAAGAGATTTTTAAAAACTCTTTCCAAAATATAGATTTTCTAAACTTGCATTTGTGTATATCTGTGTATTCAGGGAAAACAGAGATTGGAAACGATGGCATAACACGCCATTTTGCTTACGTCTGTTATTGCTTATTGTTTTAGTGCAATTTCACCTCAGGCTTGTTAACACTTGTGTAAATTCTGTACTTTGTGTCATTGTCAGCACTAATAAGCTGGATGAACTCGAACTTCTCCTGCATGGCCTGAACCTCAGTTACCTCACTGACATCATGAGTGTAAGTCCTGTTTGTTCTTCTAGTAGAGATATTTTTGTACACCATGTGAGGCTTTTGTTCTTTGATTTCACCCACATTCAAATCAGAGATAACCCATTGCTGCACACATTAGATTTATAGGTGAGATACACTGATCCCAGATCTGCAGAGCACAACTGCATGTATTGATAGAACGACATGTATGCACTTTCAAAAATGTGCAGTTTACATACTTAACCTGCTGCCTCATAATGGATCCACCGTACCAGATTGGTCAGGAATTAAAATGAGGCTCATCCCATATTTTAGACCCTTTCTGATCCACAAGGAGTGGGTTTGATGGGTGCAGGTAGATTGTGAGGAAAATCCTCATGCTGGTATATCTGTTTGATGTGGAGAGGTCAAGGAAGTGAGAGAAGTTTTGATTTGGTAAACGCTGAATGATGTCATTCATACATCTGCACAGGAACATGACATCACCTGGAACTGCCTATTGACCATGGAGGAGGAAGATCTGAAGAAGGTACAGAATCGCTGGTTCATTTATTGAAGAGTGTCTGTATGAAGAACCCAACCGTTGTCGGTGTGTTAGCTGAGGTAGATAGTGGTTAACAAGGCTTAAGTTTAAAGAATGAGATAGGAGTTACAACATTTGACTCCAGCACCTGTAAAGAGGGAATATGTTGTTTTTCTAATTTAGAATATTAAAAAAGTATCTAAAAATCAATGTTGAGGATAAAGAGCTCAGATCTGCCAAAGAGGCCAGTGTGTTGGATTGTAGAGATATGAATTGAATTTATTTACACTGACGGTCCAGGGACTTGTATGACCATTAGAGGTAGTAGTCATAGAGGTACGTATAGTGCAGATCAGTGACGTATGGTGAGGTTCATGGCTGGTGAGGCACTGACTCTTTCAGAGTCAGATCTACAAATATATATGACATATAATATATGAACCCAAAAGAGTATTGTTACAGCTGGCTCATGAGCTGTGGACACAGGACCACAATTAACTGATGAACTAAGGTTTATTGAAACAATAAACAACTGAATCAAACCAAATTGAAGACCAAACGTCTTTATACAAGCACCAAAGTCTGCTGCTGAAGCTGGTGGCCTGTAAAACTGGAACAGAGAGTGAGTGAGTGAGTGATGCAAAGGGCCTGCTTATATAGTCCTTCTGTCAAGCTGGCACAGGTGGACTGGGAGGAACCCAACAGGAAGCTTTCAAAATAAAGCTGGATGTAACAGTATCTGATTCGCCATTTGATTGGCAACAGTTAACAGGTTATGGTTCATATCTCATATTAGCATTTTTTACACACATATACGCGATGTATATTTCATCTGAGATCAAAATTGTACTTTCAGTCAAATTATGTTGGGTATGTAATTTTACATCTTGCGATTAAGGTGGGGCAAAAAGGAAAAATTAAAGCCACAAGCAGCACTGAAAGGCCCTCGCCACGTTCAGTACAAGTATATCCATCATTCAGCAAGTGGCGCTCTAGCACTAAATTTTAATGTCTTCTGATGAATGAGTATAGGCCTGGGAGATTGACAATTGACTCAAATCGGTGTTTGTATGTCAGAACTAAAGAAATTTTTGTATAAGTAAATCTGTAGGGGACGCTATGCAGCCAAACTTCAATTTCTTCCATTGAATGGATGTAAGCCTGTAAGATGTACCACTCAGTCAAATTTGAGCCAAAGTGATGTTTGTACGTCTGAACTGATGCAATTTTCATAAAGGTAAATTTGTAGGGGGCGCTTTTGTGTGAATTTTCAATGTCTTCCGAGAAATGGGTGTAGGCTTGGGAGATTGGCAACTGATTCAAATCTGAGCCAAATAGGTGATCGTATGACCAAGCTGAAACAATTTTAGGAAAATTAAATTTGTAGGGGGCGCTATGGAGTCAAATTTCAAATTTTCCAGATGAATGGATGTAGGCCTATGAGATTGACGTCTGACACGAATTTGAGACAAATCGGTAATCTTATGTCCAAGTGACCTTGTTTTGACCTTGTAAAGGTAACTTTGTAGGGGGCGCTATTGCGCAAAATTTGAATTTCTTCCAATTAAAGGGTGTAGGCCTGCGCCGGCTTTACTCGGCTTGGGCCTAATAAAAAAAAAATAATAATAATCTGAGCAAGAACAATATAGCCGTTTCCGTGGCAACCACATATTTGGCTTTATTTGACAGCTCTTGAGGTCCCCCACATGTCTGTGGGGTCAGATGTCATGTGTTGTGCACTTACACACACGTGACTGACCCTGACTGGGTGTGTCGCATTGACTCCCATTCATTCGAAGCAGGTGGCAATCACCGCCAAGAAAATACATCTGTACTGACATAAAACCTCAAAAATAATAGTATGTTGAATTGAAAGCACTCACCAGCTGTAATCCTCTAAGTAACGATGATAAGGATGTCAACAACTCTTTGGCTTCTGTATGCTTTCAGGGTTTGCATTGTGAATTTTCCCGGTGTTGAAATCAGGTACATATAAATGTCTGGATACGTGATTTCCAGCCACATATCAATGTTCTTAGACCACTTGTTGTTTGGTAGCTTGTATGGATCCATGTCCAGTCCAAATGTCTTTAATTTCATGTTAAATTCCACATTTTTCCTGGTCTCGTTGTAGTTACTGCTATGCTCCGCCATGTAAGAGCCGGTTTGTTTTTGCCACTCAGTCTGACTTAGAGGGGCGTGGCCCAGGGGGGAAGTGACGTATCTGCATTCCCTCTATAGGCCCTGCACCGGCATTACTTGGCTCAGGCCTGAAAAACAAAAATAATTAAAAAATAATAATAATCTGAGCAAGACAAATATAGCTGTTTCTATGGCAACCACATATTGTTCGGAAAGGTCTGACTGCTGTGAATGTGAATATGTGTGAGAGTGGCGAAAGGCGACCGCGTCACTGACAATTTCGTCCCCATGCGCCCACTGCAGACTCAATAGGCCCTGCGCCGGCTTTACTCAGCTCAGGCCTAAAAATAAAAAAAAACATAATACTAATCTGAGCAAGAACAATATAGCTGTTTCTATGGCAACCACATATTTGGCCTCATTTGAAAGCTCTCGAGGTCCCCCACATGTCTGTGGGGTCAGATGTCACATGTCATGCACTTACACACGTGACTGACCCTGACTGGGCGTGTCCCATTGACCCCCATTCATTCTAAGCAGGTGTAAATATGCGGTTTGTGCACGTCATGTACATGTTCGGAAAGGTCTCACTCCCGTGAATGTGAATACGTGTGAGAGTGGCAACAGTGGAGAAAGGTGACCGTGTCACTGGCAATTTCGTCCCCATGCGCCCACTGCAGACTCAATAGGCCCTGCCCCGGCTTTACTCGGCTCGGGCCTAATAATAATAATCTGAGCAAAAATAATATAGCCGTTTCTATGGCAACCACATATTTGGCCTTATTTGAAAGCTCTCGAGGTCCCCCACATGTCTGTGGGGTCCAGTGTCCTGTGTCGTGCACTTACTCACACGTGACTGACCCCGACTGGGCGTGTCCCATTGACTCCCATTCATTCTAAGATGGTATAAATATGTGATTTGTGCACGTCATGTTCGTGTTCAGAAAGGTCTCGCTGCTCTGAATGTGAATATGTGTGATAGTGGTGACAGTGGCGAAAGGCGACCGCGTCACTGGTGATTTTGTCCCCATGCGCCCACTGCAGACTCAATAGGCTCGGGCCTAATAAATAAATTGCTGTACTTGACTTGTAGCTCACACAGTAGCAAGAAGAATCTGTGGGGTTACAAGCACCCTCTGCCATGAGGCAGGAGTACTGGCTGCCTCACAAACTGCCTTTTTTATTTTGTTAGGCCCAAGCAGAGTAAAGCCAGTGCAGGGCCTATTGAGTCTGCAGTGGGTGCATAGGGACAAAATTGCCAGTGACGCGGTCGCCTTTCACCACTGTCGCCACTCTCACACATATTCACATTCACGGCAGTCAGACCTTTCTCAACATGTACATGACATGTGCACAAACCACATATTTACACCTGCTTGGAATGAATGGAAGTCAATGGGACACGCCCACTCAGGGTTAGTCACGTGTATGTAAGTGCACGACATGTAACATCTGACCCCACAGACATGTGGGGGACCTCGAGAGCTTTCAAATAAGGCCAAATATGTGGTTGCCATGGAAACGGCTATATTCCCCCTGCTCAGATTATTATTATTATTTTTTTTTTTTTTTAATTTAGTTAATGCTTATTAGGCCCGAAGCGAGTAACGCCGATGCAGGGCCTATTGAGTCTGCAGTGGGCACATGGGGGCGAAATCGCCAGTGACGCGGTCACCTTTCTCCACTGTCTCCACTCTCACACATATTCACATTCACGACAGTCAGACCTTTCCCAACATGTACATGACATGTGCACAAACCACATATTTACACCTGCTCTGAATGAGTGGGAGTCAGTGGGACACTTCCACTCAGGGTCAGTCATGTGTGTGTAAGTGCACGACACGTGAGATCTGACCCCACAGACATGTGGGGGACCTCGAGAGCTTTCAAATAAAGCCAAATATGTGGTTGCCACAGAAACGGCTATATTGTTCTTTCTCAGATTATTATTATTTTTATTTATTTTTATTAGGCCCGAGCAAAGTAACGCCGGCGCAGGGCCTATTGAGTCTGCAGTGGGCGCTTGGGGACAAAATCGCCAGTGGCTCAGTCGCCTTTTGCCACTGTCGCCACTCTCACACATATTCACATTCACGGCACTGAGACCTTTAAGAACATGTACATGACATGGGCACAAATTGCATATTTACACCTGCTTCGAATGAATGGGAGTCAATGGAAGATGTGCAGTCGGGGTCAGTCACGTGTGTGTAAGTGCACGACACATGACATCTCACCCCACAGACATGTGGGGGACCTCGAGAGCTTTCAAATAAAGCCAAATATGTGGTTGCCACGGAAACGGCTATATTGTTCTTTCTCAGATTATTATTGTTTTTATTTATTTTTATTAGGCCCGAGCAAAGTAACGCCGGCGCAGGGCCTATTGAGTCTGCAGTGGGCGCTTGGGGACAAAATCGCCAGTGGCTCAGTCGCCTTTTGCCACTGTCGCCACTCTCACACATATTCACATTCACGGCACTGAGACCTTTAAGAACATGTACATGACATGGGCACAAATTGCATATTTACACCTGCTTGGAATGAATGGGAGTCAATGGAAGATGTGCAGTCGGGGTCAGTCACGTGTGTGTAAGTGCACGACACATGACATCTCACCCCACAGACATGTGGGGGACCTCGAGAGCTTTCAAATAAAGCCAAATACGTGGTTGCCATGAAAACAGCTATATTGTTCTTGCTCAGATTATTAGGCCCGAGCAGAGTAAAGCCGGCGCAGGGCCTATTGAGTCTCCAGTGGGCGCATGTTGTAGAGCTACGAAAATCAGTACACGGATTCTTCGTCAAGAGACAAACAAAAAATATTATTATGGTCACACCCCTAAACCAACCCTTAGTCGGCCATATTGGATTGAAATTTCCAAAATGCTGAGTCAGCGTTTTCGCTGACGTCGTATTTTAACTATCTCCTCCTTGGGCGTTTGGCCAATTTAGCTGAAAATTGGTGTACAGTATCTAGAGAAGTGGGGCATCAAAAGTTAGCCGAATTTTTGGGATCGGTGTTGCGTTTTTTTTTTGTACAAGGTCGCATAGTTTGCGCAGTTTTTCCGAAAATTTCCCATTACAAAAATTCCTTCAGTTCAGATGTACGAACACCTATTTGTCTCAAATTTGACTCAGACGTCTCTCTCCCAGGCCTACACCCATTTATTAAAAGAAATTCAAATTTCTCACTATAGCGCTCCCTGCAAAGTTACCTTTACAAAAATTACTTCAGCTCAGATATACAAACACTGATTTGCCTCAAATTTGAGTCAGTTGTCAATCTCTCAGGCCTACACCCATTTATTGGATGAAATTTAAAATTTGAGCTATAGCGCCCCCTACAAAGTTACCTTCACTAAAATTGCTTCAGCTCAGACATACGAGCACCAATTTGGCTCAAATTTGATTCAGACATCTATCTCCCAGGCCTACACCCATTTATCAGAAAAAAATTTAAATTTGGCGCTATAGTGCCCCCTACAATTTTACCTTTACGAAAATTACTTCACTTTGGACATATGAACACCAATTTGGCTCAAATTTGAATCAGTTTTCAGTCTCCCAGGCCTACACCCATTTATCAAAATAAATTGCCATTTCGCTCAGTAGGTCCCCCTATAAATTTACCTTCATGAAAATTGCATCAGTTCGGATATACGAACACTACTTTGGCTCAAATTTGACTCATTGGTACATCTCGCAGGCCTACACCCATTCAATGGAAGAAATTGAATTTTGGCTGCATAGCGCCCCCTACAGTTTTACTTATACAAAAATTGTTTTAGTATGAACATACGAACAAAGATTTGCCTCAAATTTGAATCAGTTGTCAATCTCCCAGGCCTACACCCATTCATCAGAAAACATTGAAATTTGGTGCTAGAGCGCCACCTGCTGAACGATGGACATACTTCTACTGGACGTGCCCAATGGCGAGGGCCTTTCAATGCCGCTTGCAGCTTTAATTTTACGACTGATCTGTTAGACTGAACAAGTTACACGCATACATTTTATACATTATCCAGACTATGGAAAGTCAGGAATCATAATCAAAGTATTTGAAACCATTTTATTGGTGATATACAGAGAGACTGGCTAATATCAACAGTCTCTCCCCATTGTTGTTTGTGGAGCTTGACAACCTGTGTGGGCCCTCTGTATTTGTTCACCTGTCTGTATCCGATCAACACTTGTGTTGTGTGGCTAGACAGGATGAGGCCAACTCTATGCATATGATAGTCTTGCTTCTCAGAGTAGAGAACAATTACTCCCATCAACTACAAGGTGCCCTTGCCAGTCCATCTCATCTTGCTAATGCCTAGTATGTAGAGGGAATAGTCTTTCATTGTCTTCAGCACCTGGTCCATCCAACCACACAACTACTTTGTCTACTTTGGTGTTGACCTTGGTGTTGAAGATTTGGGTCATCTGGGATCAGGTTTCCTAATGGCTTTCGCTCATCCCCATCATGGATGCATTTGAAGATGTACCTTCTTTTCTTTGCCACCACAGTCTACTGGAATGGCTTCTTCTCACCGTTTCATTTGCGATTGTGGCATTTTTTTGGGGGGAGGAATTGCTAGCCCCACACCCCAACCCTCTTCCTTTATCAACACAGACTTTGGACTGGCTTTGGCAGAGTTAGGACCAGCTTTGGTGGAGTTTTGAGGGGTTTAAAAAAAAAAAAAAAAAGGATGGATATCAGACAGGATGTGGAACTTGATCAATGAAAGGAGTATGGCCAAGATAAGGAGAGAACAGGATGGGGTCCTCAGAAGATGGAGGATGGAAAATTAGGATCAGAAGTGCCTGGATAAGGAAGTAGAGTTGTTGGAACAATAAGAGAGGGTGACTGGAGAAGAAGGCAAAGGAGGCACAGGAGGCAGCAGAGAAAAACAACATGAAGACACTATATAGGATTGTGAGGGAACTAACCAGGTCTAGGAACAGCACCAGCATTCTAATCAAGAGTGGGGATGGTAGTCTCTTTTGAGCAATGAAGAACAAGAAGCAAGCTGGGTGGAGTACTTCTGAGAAGTGCTTGCAGCATATGGATGTCCAATACCATCACCACAGCCATTAAGCTGCATCTGTATGTGTCAGTAGTCATCCCAACAGTGACCTACGCCTGTGACGTGTGGAGGAGGACAGCCAACATCACTAACATGTTGGATGTCTTCCATTGTGTGTGCCTGAGAACCATCTTGAAGATCTTGTAGTGGACCCAGATCACCAATGATGAGAAGGGCAGGTGTGGCACCACTGTCTGATATGGTCACTGATAGGAGAAGGCTGCCTGGACACATACTCCAGACTACTAATACAACGTCCAGCAAGTGTAGCAATGGACTGGATACCAAAGGTAGCAAGAAGAAGAGAGTGAGGCCAAAGAAGGCATGGAGACATAGATTTAAAGAACTAATGGAGATAGGCGTCAGTTGACATGATACTAGGAGGCTTGCCAGTGACTGGAAGAGATGGAGAGGGCTTGTAGCCCGATGTTCCAATAGGAACGGGAGGAACCAAGAAGTAGTAATGAGTCAGTCTGCTGGTCTCTCATAGACAGCTCTGACTTTGGATGATTCCAAACTGATCTTTAGTTCAGCTATTGACAACACAAAATGTACAAAAAAACAGAGGTGGTTTTACTGTGGCTGTTTTCTGTCAGACTTAAGCTAATACACGAAGATTATAAGACAGTGTTATTTTGTTTCTGTTCTGTGACTGTCAAAATAAGCATCTATAAGTTTTAGTTTGAAGGAGAAAACTTGACGACATCATACAGATGTGTGTAAATAATGAGCTTTATACTTTATTCAGTGAGGAATCCAGTCTGTAGATACATTGCATTGATTTGTTGGTGGTTTTGGTTGTCATAAGTGTGTTCTGGTACTAGATTTCCTGCTCTTTGTGACAGTTGGGAATTTCAATGCTACATAGAACCAGTTGAAGTATATGCTATGTTTAGAATATTTTCATGACGTTTTCCCTGCAGGCAGATAAGGCTTATCTACAGGGAGCTGTTGTTGTGGTCTCTGCAAAGCCACCAGCCTTCTTTTGAGGAAAACATGCTGTTCTCCTGCTACTTTAAAAGTTTTACTTTAGTTTTGATTTAAACTAACAAATTCCAAGGAGCACACAATAACACTATCTGAGTCCGGAAGTTTTGAAGAGAGTAATGAATGAATGTTTTCGTTCAACAACACGTATAGTGACATACAGACAAATATGTAAAAAAAATAAAAAAAATACACCTATTCAGATCAGTTAAAGTAATACTATGCTGAATGATTAAAATGACATCAGTTCAACCTTAATCTCAGTAAAATCATGTGTAAAAGAATCCTCATATTCAGAAAAAAAACAATAAATTTAATATATTTGTAAATCTATATATTTATAAAACATGGAGAAACAGAACCAGTGTTAAGTTTATGTTTGTCAGATCGGTATCATGGACCCAGAGGATCAGCAGAAATTGCTGAGTGCTGTGCAGAAGATGATGCTGGACAAAGTGGATCTTGACACTGCGAGCCAACAGGAAGCTGCAGACAGTGGGTAGGATATAACAAGTTAATACTACCAGCTACAGTTACTAACACAACAGAGTGCCTGCCCTGGTTTAATTATTATATACAATAGACCTGTAACGGTACACAAAATTTTTGGTTTGGTACGTTTTCGGTTTTCAAAGCCACGGTTCGTTTTTTTTCAGTTCGGTACGGGAAGAAAGAAAACCCCTCAAAATGTCTTTTAATGCATTTATGAATTTTTTAACATTTTTCCCACAATTTTTGGAGACAATAGAATATAGAAAAACAGGAATAATATAATTCTGCTGCTACAAATCAAATAGAAAATGAAATAAATTATTAATATTACTAAATGTATTTTAAACATTAGTATTGCACTTTTCCCTGAAAGGTAGTTTTGAACTAACAAGAAAAATCTAATCACAGTTTTGTCAGTTCACATTCTGCATAAAAATAACAAAAAAATTCCACATGAAGTGCAACATTAAAAGGAGGGTAAACTGGTGTTCTTTTTAAACAAACTGAAGAGAAACATTGACAACACAATGAACCAAATTATTTATTTTAGGACAGAGAACAAACTGTTTAGGACACTGTGTGTATTTGTGTGTGCCTGTGTGCACAGGGATTTTTTTTTTTTTTTTTTTCTGTCGGAGCCAGGGGGTAGGGGGGTTGCGCAGTTATATACCTGGGGGTGTGGTCCATAACTAACGTAACGAATGCTGTCGTGAAACGAAAGTGAAACTTTACGTACTTTCAACGTTCTATTTATTCCTCTATTATACAGCGTGCGTGATAGACAGACAGACAGACAGACAGACAGACAAAGAGACAGACAGAGCTAGGATAAGTGTTTTAGAACTACAGTAGTTCATAGGGGCCAAACAACGTCCATCTTATCACCGTCTCTTTCCTCATTGTTGTCTTTCACCTGAACCTGAACTGATCCAAACTGGATTGTAATGATGGAGGGTTTTCAGTCTCTTCCTTCCAGGTTCACATCATATTTGTTTTTTTTTTGGTTTTTTTTACCTTATATTAACTGCTATTTCATATTTTGGGTCAATGTGTGCGTCCTTCCATATGTCCATGTGAAACTTGCGCAGATTTAAAGTTCCGCATCGAACAACGTCTTTCATTCCTTTTTCTTTTTCTCATCATACTGTACGGTTTCGGTACTGCTGTGTACTGAACCGAACAGGTGTGTACCGTTTGGTTTGGTTCGGTACGTGTACCGTTACAGGCCTAATATATAAATATACCATGAATTCCATCCGACTGTCCGTCTGAGGTTATTGTCCATCTCATTTCTCTGCTCACCCAATCATTTGTAAATTTCATTCACATGCTCTTTACCACTCAGAGAGGTGCAGCTTCATGGCTGAATTTGTTTTTGGTTTTTTTTATACAGATTTTTGAAAATTACAGCTTAGACAATTTGTCCAACTGATTTCTTGTACATAATTTACATAATTCACTCAATTATTTTCAAATTGCACACACATGCTGTTTACATGTGCCTTTCTCTCAATTTTTGCTTTTTTTAAAATTTAAAAATTTTTTTTTTTTTTACAAATTGTTGATAAGTTTTTTTTTAAAAAAAGTTTTAAAGTTAAAATTCAAAATTAATCCATGGGTAGGCATGGTATCACTGAGTAGGAGGTGCAGAAGAATGTGACAAACTCTGAAGTTTATTCACTAAATTTCAAATCTAATCATCTGGTCTGATTCACATTGTTGTGTGGAGATCAGGATTAAACTCAAACACCAAAAACAAACTCATAAGTTGTGTAGTTACAGTCTTGTAATCAGTGGCCCTGTAAAATAACACATTTAAATGTGACAGGAGGTGACTTAAGTCTTTTCAATATGTTGAATGTCACTGTCCTGTGAAAAACTCTACTCACGTGGTAGTTTTAATGTGTGTATTGCGGAGTTCTGTACCTATGGGTACTGCCTTATTCCTTGTTTCTCTTTTTTACAAGCACCTGTGCAACTCTCAATTGCCGAATCTGTGCACAAGGAATTTTGTTGTGTGAATGGCAGTTAATATCTGCCTGTGAAATAACATAATTTGCTTGTGTTTTAACATAAATCTCACACATTACCACTATGGAATTTACACCTCATTGGGTCTTATCTCTTACATAACTACCTAGTGTTAAGATATGATATTATTTCATGTTTCAGGAAAGCAGGCTCCAGACTAGATTAGAATAACTAATCTGCTCATGTACTTTATCTTTCTACCTACAGTACATCCCAAGCATAACAAGAATCACTATAGATAGAGCTGTGTGCGAGATGATTTATCTGAAGGTGTATGTGAAAATCTTTGTTTATTTCAGCCATGTACAACATCAGATAAGAGATCATTTTCAGTAAAAGTATTCCACAAATACTGTGCATGAAACCAGAAACAATGCTGACGGTAGTCGAGTATAAACACTTGTCAGCCACACACCTTAAACCCTCCCCCACGTCCAGCCTTCCTCCATCTACTCATAATGGTCCGCCTGTCCTCCTCCACTGGAAGTCATCCATCAGTCCTATGAGCATCTCATTGTCTGAGCTCCTCCACCCTGTCCCCCCCAGCCCTGTAGCCAAGCCTTGAGCCAGGCCCTAATGGTTTAAATGGAGCTGTAATGATTTGTAAGGTGAGAGACGACGAGAGGTTGCGATGAGTAAAGGAGAGCCGGCGGCAGAGGGCAAACAGAGCCATCGCACCACACCCCATCACTTAATGAATCCTCAGAGGACTGAGCTTGCTGGATACACCCTTCCTCACCTGCCAAAAGAGAGATGAAGAGGAGCTCATTATGCATTCTCTTTTTACATTACCAAACATTAAAGTAATGTTAGGAAACCAAAACTACATTTGCAGATCAAGCATTTTGGGTTTTCAAAAGGTTTAGGTGCTGTTGGGGTTCTCGCAATATACCTAAATTTATGGAAGGGGCATGGTTTTGGAGTCTAGAGGCCCACTTTCCAGAAAAAAGTACAGTATCAAAATATAAATCAAATTCTTTGATTCTCAATTAAGTTTTATATCTCAGCATTACTGTGGATCATTTTTTGTATCACAAATCTGAACAAAAATCAGGAAAAACATCCAGAAACCTTGAAAAGAACTTTCTGAAATGCACTAGGATCAAAACATTGTTTGTTTGGATGTCCACATGTGTGCGCAGAATGGCACTTAACCACCAATACTATACCTGCCACATTATCTCAGCATCAATGTTCAAACAATATTAATATCTAAAACTCCAGGAAATGTAATGAAATTGTGCATATATTAGAACTTGAAAATGTCATTGTACTTTACACATGTTTAAGAGGCCCTGTTTTCTTTAATTTTTTTTTTTTCTAAGCTAATTTGACTTGCAAGAAAACTAGAAAATACACCCAATAGAGAATAGACCTCCACCAAGAAATTTGATTGAGTCATTTGAATTTAGTCCATTCCCATGTCAGACATCAGCTGTTCTGCCTTCAAAGTCTGAACTGTCATCTGGATCAGGAAACGGACCATATTTACTTATAGATCCTGTTCTGTACACATATACAACATAGACTATGTAGTTCCCCAGATCCTCTGGGGCTTTGACTTAATATAAAAACTCTAACTTGTCATTTCAGAGGTCAGAGAGGTGTGAAAAAGCAGAGGCAGAACTGGAGTTTGATGAGATTCACCCTGAGATAATGAAGACCGTTGATGGCATTATGGTGTCTGCAGTTCAGTGAAGGAGATGTGAATCAACACAAACATAAATGTAGTTTTATAGTGATATACATGATGGGAAAGAGTAAATATAAATCTATCTAACTCTAACTTTGATAAATCTGTTTCCATTGCTCTTGTTCTCATCAACTTTTGTCAAAATGCCAACTTCTCCACCTCTTTCAAGCCATTATTTGGATAGTTATTGTAATTATTATATACCACACACCTACTATTCTGTAAAACCCTTGTTCACTCATTTCACTGGAGAACACATTTAGATTTTCAATATACATTTTAATTCACAACAATACTACTTGGCATTAATTAATCATAAGTAACATGAGGTTTATTCCACAGATGATTTTTTTAAAAAAATGAAAAATGGACTGCGCTGTTTAACTTTTCAATTTTTAATTTTTGTAGAAAAATTGTAATAGACTTGAGTGTCATGATATTTATGATCCTGCACTGTGGAAGCCAATAACATAATAACAACCGATAACTTATCAGCCAATAACGCAGTGGTTCCCAACCTTTTTTGGCTGGTGACCCCATTTTAACATCACAAATTCCTGATGACCCCAGACATTCAAAACGGACACTTTCTCTTTTTTTGCTAAAATTAATTTGTTTTTGATCATGTAATAGTTTGCTTTACTATGTTGCAAATAAACGTTAATTTTAGATGACATTTAGGGTATATAATGTATATTATTATGGACAGAGGCAGAAAAGCCAGGCAGAGATTACTGCACAAAGTGAGAATTTTATTTTCCTTGATCAGGATATGTACAGTCAATCCAGCTTGTATTTACAAGGCTGACAATTAATACAGTTTGTCATGTCTTTCATGTATTGGGATTGTCACTCTCAACCCAACATATATTTTTTGTTAGTAATTTTTTTTTGTTTTTCATAACGTAAAAAATTTGCCATTTTTAAAATGTAATTGGCCAATAACGTAATAACTGGCCAATAATGTAATAAAAGTCCTGAACCGATAACATAATAACTTTTGGCTAATAAAGTAATAACTTATTACATTATTGGCTGATTATTATGTTATTGGCCTGATAAAAAAAAATTCTTTGCAAATGTAATAACTGAGCCAATAATGTAAAAATATAATAATATCACTGTATTTAAGTTTCATTTATTAGATATAACTGTGATAAAATCTCCCTCTCTCTCTCTCGCTCTCTTTCTCTCTCTCCCCATGTATTTGTCAATATAACTTGATGGTTAAAATGATCTCTAGTCCTGTCTGCTGCCCCTTAGCCTTTCAAGCTATCTCTGTACGAAGTGGAAGTGCACGTTTACAAACATAGACAACTGTATGATATGAAATACGTATAATATGTATGACATGTAATTCACTCTTGAAGATAATACATTTTTTTTCACTGTTAAGGATTTTTTGACTTCCCATAATTGACCACTAGAGGGCAATGATGTGACATTGACTCTCTTCAGTTGTCCAAACTTCCTTGCTTCCTTTCTAGGACACATGTTGAAAGCTAATCAGTGATCAGTTTTCTTTGTTGAACAGTTCATTTTGTTGAAATTCTTGCATATACCACGTACAATCTTATATATTTAGTACAAGAGGATATAATATTATTGAGAGTGTATACAAAGTTAACTGACTATACTTAGCCAACTGTAGGCTAGTTATTAGCATTATTAACTATTACAGTTTGATAATATCAGGGGGTATACACATTTTTAAAGAATAGTATGCATGTGTGTGTATACATGTGTGCGCATCTGTATCTGTGTGTGTGTTTTAGCTGATGACTTCTGGGAAACTTTGGTGAATGGAATGGTTAAATTGAATATATCAAATATGGGACAAACCCTTAAAAATGTTTATAACCCCCTGATATTATCAAATTTTAATAGTTAATGATGCCAAAAGTTATTGTGTTATCAGTTCAGGACTTTTATTATGTTATTGGCCAGTTATTACGTTATTGGCCTATTACATTTTAAAAATGGCAAATTTATTACATTATCGGCCGTTATTACATCATCGGTCATTATGTTATTGGCTTCTACATGCATTAATTTGATCTCCCTTCTGTTTTCGAAAATTTCTTAATGTATAAGTACATGTAGGAGTACATTTAGAAAGTAAACTTGAAATTCAGTTTTTATTCAAAATGTATTAAAATAGATCTGAATACATCCTGTTAAGTATAGTATTTTAATGCATTTGCAATATATGATATTGTGAGACCTTTTTCATGATACGTCATCATCACACACACTGCACTGTTGAACTAAATGGGTGATTATATCATTATGATTTCAATTGATTGTGCAGCACTGTCAAAGTCCTTAACAATGAGTCACATTCATGCATTTGGAGGGAAACAGTCTCTTAGAGTATTTTTGGCTTTGGTGTCTTGCTCAAAAACATGTGGACAGGAGTCAGGGATCAAGTCATGAACTTTCCAGTTTGTGAACAACCTGGTCCCAAGTGATGTAAAGACATTAGTATCAGACAAGAAACAAAAGAATATAAAGCCACCACAAAATGGCTACGATTAATCAGTTTTATTCTGTCATCACTAAGGTCTGACATCAGCATGATTAGAAAGATATACATTTTAAACTACACTGAACAAAAATATAAATGCAACACTTTTGTTTTTGCACTCATTTTTCTAGAGCTGAACTCAAAGATCTAAGACTTTTTCTATGTACACAAAAGGTCTATTTCTATCAAATGTTGTTCACAAATCTGTCTAAATCTGTGTTAGCACTTCTCCTTTGCCGAGATAATCCATCCACCTCACAGGTGTGGCATATCAAGATGCTGATTAGAAAGCATGATTATTGCACAGGTGTGCCTTAGGCTGGCCACAGTAAAACGCCACTATGAAGTGTGTAGTTTTATCACACAGCACAATGCTACAGATGTCGCAAGTTTTGAGGGAGTGTGCAATTGGCATGCTGACTGTAGGAATGTCCACCGGAGCTGTTGCCTGTGAATTGAATGTTTATTTCTCTACTATAAGCCATCTCCAAGGCGTTTCAGAGAATTTGGCAGTACATCCTGCCAGCCTTACAACCACAGACCACATGTAACCACACCAGCCCAGGACCTCCACGTCCAGCATCTTTACCTCCAAGATTGTCTGAAACCAGCCACCCAGATAACTGCTGCAACACTCGGTTTGCATAACCAAAGAATTCTGCTCAAACTGTCAGAAACTGTCTCAGGGAAGCTCATTTGCATGCTCGTCATCCTCATCGTGGTCTTGACCTGACTGCAGTTTGTCGTCTTATCCAACTTGAGTGGGTAAATGCTCACATTCAATGGTGTCTAGCACCTTGGAGAGGTTTTCTCTTCACAGATGAAGCCTGGTTTTCAATGTACAGGGCAGATGGCAGACAGTGTGTATGGCGTCGTGTGGGTGAGCGGTTTGCCGATGACAATCGAGTCCATCCACGACCATCACCTCATGTTGCAGCATGATAATGCATGGCTCCATATTGCAAGGATTTGTACACAATTCCGGGAAGCTGAAAACATCCCAGTTCTTGCATACTGCCGACATACTCAGCGGACAGCGGACTCACCCATTGAGCAAGTTTGGGATGCTTGAGATCAGCATAGACAACAGCGTGTTCCAGTTCCTGCCAATATCCAGCAACTTCACACAGCCATTATAGAGGAGTGGACCAGCATTTCACAGGCCACAACTGACAACCTCATCATCTCTATGCGAAGGAGATGTGTTGCACTGACTGGTTTTCTGACCCCCCCGGACCTCCTCAATACAGTAAAACTGCACATTTTATAGTGGCCTTTTTTTGTGGCCAGCCTAAGGCACACCTGTGCAATAATTGTGTTATCTAATCAGCATCTTGATATGCCACACCTGTGAGGTGGATAGATTATCTCGGCAAAGGAGAAGTGCTCACTGACACAGATTTAGACAAATTTATGAATAATATTTGATAGAAATAGGCCTTTTGTGTACATAGAAAAAGTCTTAGATCTTTGAGTTCAGCTCATGAAAAATGGGAGCATAAACAGAAGTGTTGTGCTTATGTACTTGTTCAGTGTTTCAGTGTTAGCTTCATGATGGTTTTGAAAAGATCTTAAATTCAGCTCATTGAAACCTACATAACCACCATGCAAGTTCAGAGAAATCCTGCATCCTTCATCCAGATTCCCACAGTATTAGCAAGGTTTCAATGTAGAATCTGCTTAGGCCGCTCTCCGCTGGGGCCCATCATCACTCTCTGCTCCCTAGATAAACTAACAGCAGGAGAAGGGAGGTGAGGGTGTAGCACTGACCAACTGACAGTGTTTACTCGGCACTCTGACAGAGTGTGAAGTGGACTGGGACAGCTGGCCCCCGGTCCCCTAACCCAGGGAAATGTACCATTAAGATATAAGAGCTATCAATATCTGAGAGGAGCAAAGGGAGGGGGCTGCATAGGCTGATGACTATAAATAACTAATTATTTAAGGTGAATGTTTTTAGGGAGAGAAGGCAGCATGGGTTACCACAAGGAGGTGGTGGGAGAAGCCTCGGCCACCTGCTAAATTATATGTGGATTGTGTTGAGGTGCTCTCAGGGAAAAAGACAGAATTTGGTCCAAACTATCAATCTGTCTGCCCTGCACTTTCAGTAAGCTGCACCTGTTTAATCCACAGCTTCTTTATGAATAACTGATAGAGTCTTAACTGAAAATTACATCTTAAAGTGATTTTTGCTCCAAACAAACCTCCAGAACCCAACATATCTAGCCATGTTGTTGTACTTGAGGAGCTTTGAAATTTTTTCTTAATGACTTCAGTTCTCAGTAAACAAACAAAAAACAGAGTATGGCTGCACCTTGGGGTCACATTGCATTTTATGGATTGTTGTTTTCTTTGGTTAATGACACAAAGACACACATCTGTTATTTTTTTAGTAGTTGTTTATGTGACTAAAGGGACTGTTCTAGTTTTTTTTTTTTTTTTTAATCACACTATGTATTTTTAAAAATGTTTTCAGTCTCATCCCTAACCAGTTCTACCGTATTAAAAAAAAAAAAAAACAAACTCAAAAACTGTCAAAGACTTCAATTATGTGGACTTTCAGACCAAACTTACAGGTCATTTTGTGGAACCTCGGTGTGCTAAAGATGTGCTAGTATTGACTCAGGTGAACAGTGGTTCTGTTTGTTTCTAATATGAAATGACCAATTACAGCAGGACATCAGTTTGTCATTCAGAGGTCTGCATACTTACTTTTTTCAATGTGAAATGAAACTCAAACTTACAGGTTCAGATGTATGCAGTGTAGTAAAAGCATGATGTATACAATGATGAATAAAATCTTAAAAACAAATTTTGTTATCTCTTGTCAGTGCATTCTTTTCAATCCCACACATTGTTCTTATTCAACAGGAGCGAGGAGCTGCTTGATTTCCTCATAAGCGTGAGGCAGCAGTGCAGTTACCTGACAGAGACAATCCAGGACAGTGTCACCAGATTCCCCAGTCGAGCCTCTCAGGTAAACAACACGTCTATTATGATGTGTTCATTTAGGAATCAGATGTTGAATCACTTGTAGTTGACTGCAGGATTGTAAATCCTTTTAAATCCTTTGCCTCCATTACTTTAATTGACTTTTCTTTACAATCCATACATCTTCACTTGTTAAATAAATGTTTGTCTCCCTGTAGCTTGTCTTCTCGCTGGACACAAACCATGAGGTCCAGGTGATCTGCAACCAGATAGTGATCCAGATGAAAGACCTGCAGAAGGAAGTCACCCTCCTCCGCAACCTGATGTGCCAAGTGAGCCCTTTACAAACACCAGCCATCAGCAGCTGTATATCTACACCATGAAAATATTGTCTAATAATAGTTTAATTATGCACACATGGCTAATGAAGATTCTATTTTACCTTTTCTTAATAAAAATTGTACATGGCAGATATGACAGATAACTATACAAAACCATCACTGAAATGTTGAACCAAGGTCCAAAATCAAAATAAACCATGTGATATGGCCAAAAACCTCATGATAAAAAAGTAAATTGGACAAATTTGATAAAAGTTAAACATAAAAAGCTGAAATATTGGACCCAGATGCAAAATCAAAATAAAGTTTCACAGATTATATGCTTCTCTATTGTGCTCATAGCAGAGGAAGGTAAGATGATGCCGTTTAAAAAAAAAAAAAAAAAAAAAAAAAGCTGATAGGTGATAGGATTCTGGCACCGTGCTGATATCCAGTGTGCGGCAATCAGCAAGGGGGAGAAATGCAGGATATATATCATGCGTGCAAAAAGATCAGAGCCACTATAATATCAAGGGCTCTGACCTGAGCTTTGCTAAACCTCTCGCTCTCAACCAATGGCTTTTGCTCCCAAGAAGTTCAATTACGGCTACCAGCCAATCAGTAGTAGAGAGGGGGTGGATCTTGTGGAGACAAACTGGTTTGGAGCCACAACAACAGTGGCCAACTGTACGTGGTGATGCTCATAGAGATGGAAGGCAAGAAGATGAAGACCAGTGAAGACGTCCTGCAGGTTCACAGGGGACAGAAAAATATATGGCGTTGGGTATGGATAGAAGAGGTGGGAATGGATAGAATGCTTTATAGCAGTTGGTGTAAAAACTTGAGACAACCGGTGTTTGTTTTTGTACATTATTCTCGCGTACATTGCAATATGCGACGAGCAGTAAAAAGTACTTTCACAGCATGAAGCTGACCCTTGCCATAAAGCTGATGTGCATGCGTCAGAGTCCTGCACCAGGTCAGGTACCCAACGGGTAAGCTGCAAAAACATGCAAGGACAGGTAAAAAAAAAAAAAGTAAGACACAGGTGAAATTAAATGAAATGCTGGGTGGGTAGCTGGCAAGGAAGTGAAAAAATAAAAGAAGATTCATGGGTGAAAATAATTTGCAGGACATTTAATAATGATGATCATCTAATTTCACCGTGGTTGATCCACAGCCGGTTTGTTTTATTGTGAAGTGAGCTTCACCTCTGTATACATCCAGCCACAGATGCCATTGAGCAACACATACTAGAGATTTATTGATGGTGTGCAGTTTAGCCAAAAATAAAGCCCTTAAAAGTGAGTTACTGTGTAGATAATGTGTTTAATCATGGGTCGTGTCCGGTTGCGGGTCTAATGTACGTGGGTACAGGCGGACCCATATGGGACTCTGGCATGCGTGACAACATGTTACCTGGTTACCAGGAGTGACAGCCACCACATCATATATCCAGTCTTTGATGATCGATCATGTTGTTGAACAAAAAATTTGCGTCTGTTCATTCTTAGCAGAACATGATTTGGCCTTAACTGTCACAGCCCATTGTGAGCCCCTGAAGAAAATTAGCAGAAGACAAAAATGCGCTTTCTCCTCTGTCACTCTCCTGACAGGCATCCAGTTGTTTTGACATTGCATCGCACCCCAGTTTAAGAAACAGAAAGCAGACAATCACAATTGCCCCTTCTCATTAAATATTGATGAAGCCTCATGAAGCTGGACTTGCACATTTTAAAAAATGTGTTGAGTTTGTTCAAAATTATTCTAGATATAGAGTTAGTTGTCCAACAGGAATTAAACAGCAGTGCAAAAATAAGATTATATGTTTTAATGTTGTTTTGGCTCCTACCTCTTATTTACAGGGAAGCGAAAGCCCAAACCAAGTTTTGTTACATCACCATTGAAAGCTCAGCTCATACTTCCAAATGCAGATCCAGTGGTGGATTAATGAGCAGAACTGCATTGTATTTGCGCAATACTCAGATAAGTAGTTTCCATCTGAAATTTCATGAAAGGCACTTTAGGTGCTATAATTTTCAAAATTTTCTTGGGGAGGGCTCCCCGAACCCCCCTTTACTTGATGTATATTCAATGTAAGTTGAGTGGTTGAAGGGCCACAAGACCTTATTGCTTAGGGGCCTATGATTTCTTAATTTGCTCCTATGCAGACCTGCAAATTGCTGGATGTAGGTACATCAATGACCAATTCCACATGTCCTAAACTGAAGAAAAATTTTCAGGCTTGAGATTTTTTTTTTGCAATCACCCCTGTGTATTGTTGTCAGATTGAGACGCTTATGTAAAGTAATCATGTTTCTCCGAAGTCCTTGGAACATAAGATTATGTAATAATTGTTTACAGGTCAGTGCAATGTAATATCAAGTAGACAAATACAGCTGTTCACACTGCAAATCTGGGTAATACGGAAAACATGTGCAAGTTAACGAAAAAAAAATTCCGTTGCAAATGTAGCATCGGATTGTTTTGATTTCTTAATGTTGAAATGTTTCACATTCAGTAGTGAGTCTTACGTACGGTAAATGCACACAAACATACACTTGTTTCTCATATGGATCAGGCTCTAACTTGTACCTGCTCTACTTTAATGCCTCCTCTTCATCGTTGTCCTCTTCCCTCCATTGCAGAGGATTAAAAGCAGTGTGAATAGCCCTCAGTCTGTGTGTGTAGTAGTTGCTGGTTTGTATGAATGTTGGCGAGCTCCAACAGGTTTGTGTGGGAGTTCCTGCATGTGTGCACCTGACTCTGAGCATGTGTGTATGTTTGCGTTTGTATTGGCAAGGAGAGAGTCCTTCCTGACAGGGCGGAATCCTCACAGCTCATAAGTCGGCACTGCCATGACACTGAGCTGTCAGCGCACAGACGATGAGGCGGAGGGGGAGGAGACGGGGTGAGAGAGTTTAGCACGGGGTGGAGAATGGGCTGATGGGTTGTGGTGGGGGCCCGGTTAGTGGATGGAGGCTTGTGTGTGTTCACAGTGAAGGTATGCGTGTTTCCTCAGGCAGGAATCTGACGACCAGTGGAGCACAGTTGGACCTAAAGAGGAGTGCCCTTGAAACATGCACAAAATGCCAAACACTAAGTCTGTACTATCTATGGAAACACAAAAACATGTACTGTCACATTAAAAAATGTTAATGCTGCTACTACAGGTGTGCAAAATAACCTGAATTTACCACTGTTGTGAAATCAATCACTCATTTTCTTTCTGTAAACAAAGCACAGGAAAAGCAGTAGTGTGAACAGGATGGTGCTCGTTGCTGCCCTCTAGTGCTGAGTTTGGAATGTATATGAATAGGAAATGTGGCCAAGAGACTCCGTTCAATGTGACTGGGAACAGCAGTATAAGACCTGGCTAGAAAAAAAAAAACTATAGCACTGGATTTAGATAATGAGCTTTATGCACAGCCCCTCTACTTCCTGAACTTCAGGCAACTCCTTTATTTCCTGTCTTTCATTTTTGGATACACTGATTAATCCAGGTGTGCCTGACCCCAGAAGTCACAAGAAGAAGTAGCAGTGGAAAATAAAAATTAATAAAAAAATAATAATAATAAAACAAATGAATTTATTTATTTATTTGTTTGTTTATTTATTTATTGACTAAAGAACCTGACAGATATTTGTGGTTTTAAACTAAACAATTTAACAACTCAAAAACAGATGAAATGATTAGAACAATACAATAAGTCAAAAATGGTGTGAAGGATGCAGTAAAACAACATTGTGATATCATTAAGCTTAAAGAAGACAGATTGTTACTAAACTGAAAGATTTGACTAGAGACGAAAGAAAACCAGATCAAAATGGCAAAAGGTGCGACAACATGAAATTAGTCATTTGTATTTTTAAAATTAAAGATGTAACGAGACAAAAAAGGCTGAAAAAGACAATGTCACACAAGATGTGATAGACACAAGATGAAACGAGTCTAAAATTATGTTAAAACACAATAAGACAAAAATAGAACTAACTGAAAAGTATAAAAACATTACAAAAAATATCACAAAAAACATGACATAAGAACAAATGGTATGACATATGAAACTAAAACATTTAAGAGGAAATGAAATATGTAAAATAATTGCTAAATATATCTGTCCACACGCCAATGCAAAAATGACTGAAGTGGTCCAAACATTCAGACAAACCAGTAGTGCTGTAGTCAAGACCGCACCATCCGACACCAAGACATTTCCGAGACCAGAGGGTTCTGAGACCAAGACAAGACCAAGACTTTTAAGGGTCGAGAACAAGTCAAGACCAAGACCAAGGCAGGTTGAGATGGAGACAAGACCAAGACCATACATACAATGAAAAATTATTAGAAGAGTGACTCATAAGTTTTGGAGTTGCCCAAAGCTAAGTGCCCTCTGGTCACGTTTGTAATACTATTAACGATGCATTTAATACTAAGGTGAAGCCATCTCCAGAAATGGCCATTTTTGGCGTACCAATTAATGAGCTCTTATTGGCCACAGACAGGAAAAATGCTTTTGCCTTTGCCTCCCTTATAGCCCGTAGGAGAGAGGAAATAGAAAAGTGTCTATTTGGTTTAGCAATCTGATGTTTTTCCTGAAATTAAAAAAAATAAAGTATTTCATCAGAGGATCAATCCGACACTTCCGTAAGTTATGGGACCCCTTAATTTTGTTTTGCCCCCTCAATACCACTTCCCACCACCCGCAGACCGACACAGCCCTGGCTGGCGGCTCACGGCCGGGCACAGCCCCTCAGACCTTGGATCCAGTTCCGAGGCTCTCCATCAGATCCCAGTTTCATGTCTATATGTATCTCTCTCTCTCCCTCTCTGTCTCTCAAATGTCGTTCAAGTGCACACGTACAGCAGTACAGCTGCAGGTGCCACTGACCTGGCGTGCATATTACATTGATAAACAGGAAATTTCACACACTTTTGCATGTCCGCTCCCCCCCAAACCGCACGTCTAAACGCAGAATTAAAAGTGAGAACGCAATACCACTTTTGTGTTTTTGGTTCAGATCGTTAAGGTCCTGCAGAGTCGGGTGTACTTGACTCTGCAGACATCCGTGCATACTCAAGGCGGAATTGATGCAGACCCAAAGTGGAGTATGCACATGGTACATCTGACTCTGTGGGAGGATTTACTGTCTGATGCTGTGTATCCACTACGGGGTAACCACTCGACTCGACTCGGCTTGACCTTTTTGTGTTTACAGTACATAACGAAAAAGGATCTGGAATCTCGTACCCGGTACTAGTTTTTCTGTATCACCTCCGCCGAGGTTCCAAGACTGGGGAACAGATTCTGACACGTGTCATGTGAACACTGCAGACCACTGATTGGTCAGAGAGTTGTCTCTGTGACCTGCCGTTTTACAAAAAAAGATGCAGAAATTTACAGTAAATATAGCAGTAGGTTAATTCACATGATGACAACCTGCAAAACTACACCATAGTTGGTCGAGGAGATTCAGTCTTTGGTGGCCAACGTAAAAATTCAGCATGAGCTTGATGAAACAATACGCAACAAGCGAGTTTATCATCAACTCTCTGAGCAGATGACACGGAAGTAACACGCTGCATCGCTATGACATCCAGGTACTCTAAAGTCGGTAGTATCCTGTAATGGAAACTGTCTCCAGGAATAGTACCTGGTACCCGAATTGAGTCGAGCCGAGTCGATTTGAGCCCGTTCCACATAGTAGAAAGGCGGCATAAACATAGCCTCAGTCAAGTCACCACCAGATGACCGGTTTTGATCCAGGGGCTCCTTTCTGCACTAGTTCGTTAAATTGTTAAACCCAGTGCAACGCAAAATACATCTATTTAATGCATTTTGCGCTATTCAGTTTCTGGGCTCACTCTTTGTTCGTTAACAACTAGCGCAATGCAAAATGCGTTCGTGCGTTAGTTTGTTAACCCCAACGGAACGCAAAATGTGCTATCCTGTTTCTGGGCTAGTTCAGTAAAAGTGAGCACTTGCCCAGTTCCTCGTTAAAGAGCTGATTTTAACGCGGACCTCCAAGGTCCGCGTTAGAAGGAGGATGTGTTCTTGTAGCTTCATTTCACTTCATTTCTGTCATGTATTTTCTTTGAAATATTATTTACATTTGTAGAAGAAGATTTTTTAACACAAGTCTGGCAATGTCTTTAATGATATCATATTTTCCCATGGACATTTTGCACTGATAAAAACGAATTTACAGAGTGAGGACTGATCCACTCACTGAATTTTATTTTCTATGGATTTATGGATAACTAGAACAGCACTCGGAGAGCGCAGACCTCCGGCAAGACAGATCAGTGCCCCCCCCCCAATCACCACCAAACTTTAATCATTGGTTTCTTGTGCCAGTATCAACATTTCCTGAAATTTTCATCCAAATCTGTCCTTAACTTTTTGAGTTATCTTGCACATGGACAGACAGACAGACAAACCAACGCCGGCAAAAACATAACCCCCTTGGCGGGGGTAAATATAGATTAGTTCAGGACAAAGTGTGTGTGGCTTTGAGAGATGAATGAATGAGAACCCTATGGGATCAGAGCCAGTGAACTGGTGACACACATAGCAGCGGGGGTGTGTGTGGGTGCGCGCCTAATAGATATGAGCGCGTGGATGAGAGGAATGGAACAGCATTCAGTTTTTAGCTTACCGGCCGACAGACCATAAGCTATTGTCGTCATGTGGCGTCCGTCGTTGTCGTCGTCTGTCGTCCGTTAAAGAATTTTCAATCGTCTTCTTCTCCAAAACTACGACTCCAATTGACTTCAAACTTGGTATACAACTTCTTTATGATGATGTCAACAAAAGTTAGTGAAATTATTTGGATCCGGATCTGATTCTGGATTTGGTGTGACTTTGAAAAATTTCCCCATTATAAGAGATAGGAAATGGATCGATGCAATAACTCAGTAAATATAAATGATATCAAGTTCAAATTTCTACAGTCCAGCCCTGATGGGGAGATGACCAAAACATAATGGCCACATGCTGATCAAGATCTTCTCCTGGATCTGGGAACTTATGCAAAATTTAACATGGGCTCTTATGGGGAAAAAATTTTAATCGTCTTCTTCTCCGAAACTACAGTTCTGATTGACTTCAAACTTGGTATACAGCTTTTTTATGATGATGTCAACACAAGGTATTGAAATTATTTTGATCCGGATCTGATTCTGCATTTGGTGCGACTTTGAAAAATTTCCCCATTATAAGAGATAGGAAGTGGATTGAGCCAATAAATCAGTAAATATCAATGATATCAAGTTGAAATTTCAACACTACAGCCCCGATGGGGAGATGACCAAAACATAATGTCCACATGCTGATCAAGATCTTCTTCTGGATCCAGGAACTTATGCAAAATTTAACATGGGCTCTTATGGGGAAAAAAATTCAATCATCTTCTTCTCTGAAACTACAGTTCTGATTGACTTCAAACTTGGTATACAGCTTCTTTATGATGATGTCAACACAAGGTATTGAAATTTTTTCCATCCGGATCTGATTCTGGATTTGGTGCGACTTTGAAAAATTTTCGCATTATAACAGATAGGAAGTGGATTGATCCAATAAATCAGTAAGTACCAATGATATCAAGTTGGAATTTGAATTTTTTTACAGATCTGATTGGAATATGACCAAAACATGGGCTATTTCTGAAATATAATAAATACACATAACTGGGTGATAATAAATGGCATCTGGATACATTTCCCAAAGCTTTTAATTTGGCCGGTAAGCTACAGGGCCATTGGTCCTATTTTATTTTAAAAGGCTCAGTCATTCAGTACACAACAGTTTTAATTTTGCTGAGTTAACACTGGTCTCATGCAAGGTTTGTTATTTATCAAGGCAGCTACAATTGTGTTCTTTCTTCACATTTTTAGTTTTGACCTATAAATGTTTTGTTTTTTTAAACAGATCTTTTTTTGCCAGTAGTTTTGCTTATTTGCCTATTTTATCTTTGTTAATTCTTACACCTTTAAAATTATTCACATTTACATGTGCAGTAAACTGGCAAAGCCTCCTGTATATTTTAATTATGTGACACACAGTTAAGAGAGAAATATGGCCACCATCATCATTCTTAATTATGAGAAACCCAACACACAAGCTAATGTTAGCAAGCTAACCATTCCCTGTAAGTGCATTCCAACTTTAACTCTATAATGTACAGTGCAGTAAAAGTTTGCTAATATGCAGAGTGAAATTGTGAGGTGCACACGGATGGGGGTGGGGGTGAGGTAGTTTGTAAGATCAGGGTGGCGGGAGTTCTCTGTAAGTAACGGGATGCACCTTACCTATCTCTCTAGAAGGAGTGCCGGAGGGCCGAACAGAAATGGTGCAAGTCTAAGCTTCAGGTTCATTATGAGATTTACAAAGAACAGTTGTGTGCATTCAACCAGATTTTGCGTAGAACAAGGGAGAGGTATTTTTCAGAAATGATTACCAAGTGCAGTAACAACTCTCGTGTCCTGTTTGCAACTATAAATAGGTTAACAAACCCTCCTGCTCCATTGCCTTCAGAAATAGTTTCCACATTGAAGTGCAATGAGTTTGCAACGTTCTTTAATGACAAGGTTCAGGGCATTAAACACTCAATTAATCCCACAACGCAGTTACAACTGCAGCCTTCCAGACACATAGAGCTGACGCATTTCACACCTGTCACTGACAAAATAGTCCAAGAGATCATCTCTAGTCTGAGTTCAGCCACATGTTGCCTCGACGAGTTGCCCACTAGATTTCTGAAATCTGTGCTGAGCAGTTTGCTACCCCAGCTCACTCACTTAGTTAATATTTCATTACAATCTGGAACATTTCCCAGGGCCTTGAAAACTGCTGTCATTAGGCCTCTCCTAAAGAAGAGTAGTCTTGATGCAGCAGTACTGAACAACTATTGGCCCATATCAAATCTGCCATTTTTAGGTAAAGTCCTTGAGAGAGTTGTTTACCAACAGCTCTCTAACTTTCTTCTATTGAACTGCTTTGATGATTTCCAGTCAGGTTTCAGGCCCCATCACAGCACTGAGACTGCTCTGATCAAAGTGACAAATGACATCCGTCTGAACACAGACAAAGGTAAAGTAACAGTCTTAGTCCTGCTGGATCTGAGTGCTGCATTCGATACAGTTGATCACGTGATTCTGTTACAGAGGTTAGAGGACCGGGTAGGCATCTCTGGTCCTGCCCTGAAATGGTTCAAGTCCTACCTTGAGGACGGGAAGTATTTTGTTCAAATTGGAAACGATGTGTCAGACCAAATGGCAGTGACCTGTGGGGTCCCCCAGGGGTCCATCCTGGGACCCCTCTTGTTCAGTCTTTACTTGTTGCCCCTGGGCCAGTTAATACACAGTAATAACGTGTCCTACCACAACTATGGAGACGACACTCAGATTTACATCTCACTGACAGTTGGTGAACATGGGCCTGTGGACTCACTCTGTGACTGCCTCCAACAGATCACTGTGTGGATGCAAAACAACTTTCTCTTGCTAAATTCAGACAAGACTGAAGTCATTGTCTTTGGCCCACAAAAACCCAGAGAAAGTGTCATCAGCCATCTGGAATCTGTTACTCTAAAAGCTAAAAACCAGGTTAGAAATCTAGGGGTAATAATGGACTCAGACCTAAACTTAAACAGCCACATTAAATCAATTACATCATCAGCCTTTTACCATCTCAAAAACATTGCCAGAATCAAAGGTTTACTGTCTAAACCAGACTTAGAGAGACTTATCCATGCATTTATCTCTAGCAGGTTAGACTACTGTAACGGCCTTCTCACTAGACTCTCTAAATGAGCTGTATGATAGCTGCAGTACATCCAGAACACTGCTGCTCGAGTCCTGAGTAGAACCAGGAAGTACGACCATATCAGTCCTGTGCTCAGATCTCTGCACTGGTTTCCTGTCGCTCAGAGAATAGACTTTAAAACAGCTCTGCTCGTTTATAAGTCTCTCAATGGTCTAGCACCAAAGTACATCTGTGACATGTTGGTCCCATATAAACCATCTCGACCCTGAGAACCTCAGGGACTGGTCTTTTGCTGGTGCCCAGAGTAATGACTAAACAGGGTGAAGCTGCGTTTCAGTTCTATGCAGCTAAACTCTGTAACAGTCTTCCTGATGACGTGAGACAGGCCTCTACTCTGACAATGTTTAAGTCCAGGCTGAAAACAGCTCTGTTCAACTGTGCATATAACAACTGAAAGGGTTCTATCTGCACTCTGACCTTTTACTTTGTTGTTTTGATTATTGTTTATTTTTTATTGATTATGTTTTAATTATAATTGTGTGTTTTTAATCTGTCTCTTTTCCATTTTTGTAAAGCACTGTGAATTGCCCTGTGTATAAATCTGCCTTGCCTTGCCTTGCCTCTCTGAAGGCAAAGACACACCAACCTGACTGCCGACTGTCACCAGAAAGGTAGCCTGACTGATCAGTTGGCTCCTGTCTCCCAGACGTGGTCAAAAACTGACTTCAGCGCATGTTTTGCGCTTGTGCAAGACGTAAAACCGCAAAATGATGGAACATCTCTCTACACAAAAATACAGCTCGCTGTTGTCAGTCATTTTTGTCAGCAGTAGTCAAGATGGGTTGTAGCTGTACTTGTTGAATGGATGGCTAGTAATAAGAAGATACTGGTTTTGTCAGCTCTCGGGCTTCTTGTAGAAGAAGAAAGATGTTGCAGTCAAAAATTAAAGTGAAGTCACACTATGCTAACAATGCTAACAGTGTTCACTTCATGGAATGAATGAAGTCCATAGGCAACACTGACTGGCACTCATTCAGATATGATATGAGCAGTGAATGGCCTAATATAGAAGACAATAATATTTTGAAGTACCTTGGCATAGCTGTATTTACATGGAAACTTCTCGTTCACTGATTCATTAGTCAAGGGCTATCCCTCCACCAATCAGATTGGTCCAACTGAACAACGGGTAGTGGCTGATTTCACATGTTAAATTGTCCGAAAAGACTGGCAACAGCATTAACGATGGCCAATCGCACAGAACACACCAACCAGACTCGTGTCACCGACCTTGCCAGACTGCCTGACAAAAAGGATGCATTATTTATGTATTTTCAGATATTTTAGTTGATTGTTAATAGTAAAAGAGTCAAAGCTGATAATTATTAAGACAAATTCATGGAATTTAAGTAATTTCAGGAAGTGCTTCTATTTGGAAGTCTGTCGAAACAGGAAGTACCTTTAGATTACACAAAGCAATTACAGACATAAACAAAATGGCATGTGATGCCATCGTTTTCCAAAATGTCCATTTTCCCTGAACACACAGATACAGTGGATATAAAAAGTCTCCACACCCCTGTTCAAATGCCAGGTTTTTGTGATGTTAAATAATGAGACCAAGATAAATCATTTCAAGACTTTTTCCACCATTAATGAATCCTGTAACCTGTACAACTCAATTGAAAAACAAACTGAAATCTTTTAAGGAAGAAAAAAAAAACTTCCAATCTGGTTGCATTAATATGCACACCCTCAATAATACCTTTGGCTTTTATTACTGCTCTCAATCTTTTTGGGTAGGAGTCTATCAGCGTGGCACATCTTGATGTGGTCATATTTGCCCACTCTTCTTTATAAAAATGCTCCAAATCTGTCGGACTGTTCGATCGGACTCAGGTCTGGACTCCGGCTGGGCCATTCCAAAACCTTCATCTTCTTCTGCTGAAGCTAGTCTTTTGTTGATTTGGATGTGGGCTTTGGATCACTGTTGTGCTGAAAGATGAAGTTCGTCTTCATCTTTCTAGCAGAAGCCTGAAGGTTTTTTTGCTAATACTGATTGGTATTTGGAACTGTTCAGAATTCCCTCCACCTTGACTAAGTCCCTAGTTCCAGCTAAAGAAGAACGGCTCCAAAGTATGATGCTGCCACCACCATGCCTCACTGTAGGCATGATGGTCTTTTTGGAATTATGGTCAAAAATTTCAACCTTGATTTCAAATGTGTTTTTAAAAAATTAAGCGGGCTCCGGCAAGGTTATAATCGTTAACGAAAACAAACGAAATGACGAAAACTAAAATTGAAAAAACATTTTCGTTACCTGAAATAAATAAAAACTCTAATTAAAAGAAAAAACAATAACTAACTGAAACTGTATTGTGAGCTTACAAAACTAACTAAAATGTATAAAAATTATATATAAAATTCCCTTCGTTTTCGTCTTTGTCAATGTCGGATTGATATCAAATTGATTTATTTCACTCCAGCAGTTTTAGCTAGTGGCACCATACAACACTTCACAGTCTGTCATATCTGGTCACTGGTGGTTTCCAGTCGTCTTCTGGTCCCCACGCTACCTGGAACATACAGACTAAAGCTGGGACAAAGCAGAAGAGTCCTGTCTGGAATTTACTTTAGTGATGCATGGGTCGGGTTTTTTTTTTTTTTTTGCACTCACTGTGTGTGCGCGTGAGTGACAGAGACAGAGTGGGGCTAAAGGACAGTCAGTGTTGAACTAGCATCCAGGTGAAGACTGGAGAATTTATCACCATGAAAAGGCCTTCCAAGCCCTTAACTGCACAGTTTAGAAGAGGAGAAAAGAGGAGGATGAAAACTAATCCAATTACAGAGGTATGGAACCTGTTGTAATGTAAAAAAAAAACATTTGATGTTACTAGCTACAGCTAGCTGAACTGAAATGAAGCAAAGTTGGCTAATAATGGAACTGTAGATGATTAAGAGATGAGATAAACGCTAAGTTGTGGTTTACTGATGATGAACTGGGTTATATATGTTTATGTATGTCTCTATGCGGTTTAACTGCTGGTTAGCTGGGTTATATATGTTTCCATCTGGTTTAACTGCTGGCTGCTTTGTGCATCTCCTCTCACACTTTGCACATCTTTGCATTGTTTTCACGTTAGTGATGTTGTGTATGGATCACACACACACCCTCAACCCGCTATAGGGAATTTATACATCATAATGTACATGTGTTTGTGTCTCTGCTCAGTCAATGAGCAGCCCTAACACGACCCCCAAATAAAGTGTCCAGAGTAACCTGCTGATTCGCACCTCACTAATTTCTTTGAATAGGATGGTGAGGAAGATAAAATATATGAAATAACTAAAAATAATACTAAAACTAAACTAAACTAAAACTAAGCATTCAGAAAAAAACAATAACTAATAAAAACTAGCAAACATGCTCTAAAAACTAATTAAAACTAACTTAATTAGAAAAAAAAAAGTCAAAACTAAATAAAACTAAACTATAATTAAAAATCCAAACTATTATAACCTTGGGCTCCGGTGCTTTTCTTCATAAGATAAGGCTTTTGTCTTGCTACCCAACCCTATAGCCCAGACGTGAGATTGTTGTCTTATGTTCTATATCGCAAGTATTTGCTAGAAATTGTTGGCTCTCCGTCAGTGTTGCTGTCAGCCTCTTGACAGCCACCCTGACCAGTTTTCTTCTCATCAGTTTTGGAGGGATGTTCATAGTGCTGCCACTAACGACAAATTTTCTAATGATTTATCCTTCGACTAATTTTTCGATTAATCGACTAATCTAAACAACCAATTTTTGAAAAAATCAAGACTTTATTATTTTGTTATGGTTTTTTTTGGGCCACAACACAAAATGTGACCTGTACCATGACAAATTTAAACACTATAAATATCTTAAATATTACCAAACAAAAAATTACAAAGTGGGATGTTTTCCACATTCCAAAAAAAAGTTATTTAAGCAAATGGCTAGCTATAACAATATAAAACAAAATATTAATGCGCTAGGCCCTTAACATTTCCAGTGCAAAGTGATTTCCAGTGAGTATTTGCTTAACAGTGCAAATATATTTGGTGCAAATATGGTGTCATATCTCTTTCAGTCGGGGGGGGGGGGTGAATGTAAGAATGAATAAGGTATGCATGGATCCGCAGGAAGGGGGGGGTGAATGTAAGGATGAATGAGTTACGCACAGATCCATGGACCGGGGGGTGGTAGGGGTGGAGGGTGGGGTTGTGGAGGGACTCTCTTGACTAATCATGGCACCACTAGATGTCCAGTTCTTGGTAATGTCACTGTTGTGCCATATTTTCTCCACTTGATGACTGTCTTCACTGTGTTCCATGGTGTATTTAATGCCTTGGAAATTCTTTTGTACACTTCTCCTGACTGATATCTTTGAACCATGAGATCCCACTGATGCTTTTGAAGCTCTCTGTGGAGCATGGCTTGTACTTTTAAATGTGACTACAAAAATGGCAAAAAAAAAGCCTATTAAAACAGTCCAACTTTGTTTCGGGTTAATCAGAGGCACTTAAAATGGTGGCAGGTGTGTGCTGACTGCCATGTAACATGAGTTTAAATGTGATTGGTCAATTCTGAACACAGCCACATCCCCGGTTATAAGAGGGTGTGCACACTTGTGCAACCACATTGTCTCAGTTGTTTATTTTTACTTCCCCTCCCTAAAAGATTTCACTTTGTTTTTCATTTGAGTTGTAGAGGTTATAGGTTACATTAATGGTGGAAAATGTTTTGAAATGATTTTGTCACGGTCTGCGCCGGTGTTACTGCTGGCTTCTCCCTCTCCACTTCATTCGCCATCAGACTCACCTGTAGTGTGCTGCACGGCTGCGGCGCATTACAAATTAAGCCTATTTAAGGCTTGGTTCCGCAGTCATGCGGCGCTGGTCCATTGCCTTCTTCACCTGCTCCATAACCCGGACGTTCAGCTCAGTCCTACGGACTCTGACTACATACCCAGGTTTTTGTTAATCTCTTGTTTATATTTGAGTTGTGTCGTTAATAAACCTGTGTTCCCTTCAGCACTGTGCATTTGAGTCCACTAATTTTACCACCTTTGTGACACATTTATCTTGGTCTATTTTTTTACATCACAAAAACCTGGAATTTTAACTTTTTATATCCACTGTACACAGAAACCAGAGTTAAGGAAATCTACTCTTTGGAAAGAAAAATTCTTGTCCATTTATGTGTGTTTGGGTTACAAGAGGCCCAAACATAGAGAAAAATATTTATTTTTGCTAAATGTCTGCACAAGTGTCAATAAGGCTTTAATTAGATTTTTTGTGAAAACAGACATTTTTGCCTTCCGTGGATTGTGATGGATATGAGAACAGTCCTAAACTCTGCACACTGAAAGTCAAAGAAAAGTGTGAATAAACTCAAACAACAATAACAGCATTAACACAAAGGATATACTGTATTTACAGTGCTGTCCTTTAGTTTTTAATTGCACCTTTTAAACACTGAACACACTTTCTTCTGTCCATTGAGAGTATTAATGCCAAGAAAAGGTTTAAAGGCCTACCATTTCAACTTCCGAACCATCAATGCAATTCAATGTAGCTCACACACATACAGTCGTCCTCAAAATTATTCATACCCCTGCCATTTTTTGTAACTTTTTGTTTTTGTGATGAAATGAATGAGTTTTGTCAAGTTTGTGTGTGACTTATATGTGATACACAAGTGAGGAAATAAGAACAAATGATACTTGGAGAAATACTTTATTTCAGGAGTATTTTATTAGAGGATTTCTAAAAAACGCCATGTTCAAAATTATTCATACCCTAGGTTTATTAAGTCCAAAGTCTTATCTTAATAGTCAATAGACTTTTTTCTTGATAATGGTTCCTGTAAGTGTCCATAAGTTCTCTTCTGTCTCCTGTGGGGTTTTAGTCCACTCTTCCTGGACCAAAGCCTCCAGCTGGGTCCGGTTGGATGGTTTCCTACTCATCACGCTAGTCTTTGGCTCCCTCCACAGATTCTCTAGAATCAGATTCTGATTTAGGTTAGGACTTTGACTGGGTCATGTCCTTGAACCACTACTGCACTACCTTGGTGGTATGCTTGGGGTCAGTGTCCTGCTGGGACATCCAATCAGGACCAGTCTAGAGTTTCTCAGCACTTTCACGCTGTCATCCAGGACGTTGATATAATTATGTTAAATTCATGATGCCTTGTAACTTCATGAGGTTTCCAGTGCCACTAGCAGAGAAGCATCCTAGCATTATAGGTTATAACCATAGCATTATGTTGTCACCAAAATAACCGAGGTATGAAGGTATCACAGACAACCATCCAGCCAGTATTGCACAAAGGAGTTCTCCATGGATGCAGACACAGGAAGATGGCATGACTCAGGATGAAACATCAGGAGGCTCATCTGGCATTTCCTAGAGCTCTTCTTAACCAAGATCCAAGCTTTTGGTCATCAATCCAGTGATTTGATGAAACAAAGATGGAGTTGTTTGGCCACATGGATGTTGACTGCATCTGAAGGAAGCAAGGAGAAGAACGCAAGCTGAACACAGCCCCAACCATCAAGCATGGTGGTGGCAACATAATGCTATGGGGTTGCTTTTCTGCTAGTGGCACCAAGAACCTCATCAAGATACAGGGCATCATGACAAAGGAGGATTATATCAACATCCTGGATGAAAATGTGGAAGTGTCTGCTGAGAAACTCTAGATTGGTCCTGACTGGACGTCCCAGCAGGACACTGACCCCAAGCATACCATCAAGGTAGTGCAGTAGTGGTTCAAGGACATGACCCAGTCAAAGCTCTGACCTAAATCATATAGAGAATCTGTGGAGGGAGCCAAAGACTAGCGTGATGAGTAGGAAACCATCCAACCGGACCCAGCTAGAGGCTTTGGTCCTGGAAGAGTGGACCAAAACCCCACAGGAGACAGAAGAGAACCTGTGGACACTTACAGGAACCATTATCAAGAAAAAAGGCTACTCTATTGACTATTAAGAAAAGACTTTGGACTTAATAAACCTAGGGTATGAATAATTTTGAACATGGCGTTTTTTAGAAATCCTCTAATAAAATACTCCTGAAATAAAGTATTTCTCCAAGTATCATTTGTTCTTATTTCCTCACTTGTGTATCACATATAAGTCACAAACAAACTTGACAAAACTCATTCATTTCATCACAAAAACAAAAAGTTACAAAAAATGGCAGGGGTATGAATAATTTTGAGGACGACTGTATATCAGTGTTTCCCCCACCATTGTATTGGGGGTGGGGGTGCTATAGTTTGTCAAGTCCCCATGAGCCTCAGGTGATGGTTGGATCTGCTGAATCTATTTCAAATTTCCCTGGTGTAGGACTCAGCAACCTTGCAACACTTAATGCAGGAGTGCCAGCTGTAATCCCCCACAGCACAAACAAATGAACCGTGGAGTACTGCTGCCCCAAAACACCTGATAAAACTGGTTTACATGCATCACTGCCTGAAAAAAATGTGTCTGACAATGCTGGTGGTTCAATCATAGCACTGTCTTTTTTTGTTAAGATTTTGAGGCTGGAATGTTTCAAAAGAAAAAGAATCTAGGTCATTATAATATATTAAACCTCTGCAGATATTTTTATTTAGCTTTATAGTGATCCTCGGTTATATTCATGTTTTAATTATTGAATTGTTTTTAATTCATGTCTTTATGATGTTTTGACTTTCAGCACTATAAACTACACTTTAGTTCTTTGCTTATGATCCAACTGAATGAAGGACTAGTAGATTAATCGATCAGTGATTTCTGTAAGAAATTTCTTAAAGGGGCAATTTGTAGTATTTATACTTTAGAATATAAAAAAATGACCTAAATTTATAATTGAAGTGTTCATAGACATGAAGATTTAAGCAGAAGGAAAGTTTCGCTGTGGTTTTGTGAGTCAAAAGAAAAAGATGCTGTAATGATGCAAAATTGGAGTTCAGTGGGTCTATAATGTAGAACATACTGTAATAAACGTAGTCTTGAGCTAGAAAAAGTGAAGTGATTAAGCTGCTGATATCCTGTGACTCAGAATATATTTGACAATGAAAACACATGCAGGTCTAAAACAATAAATACATAAATCTGAACTACACATGACAGCCTTTAAAGGTTCTGTATGTAAGATTGCTACTGTCAAATGTTTAAATAATGAACTAAAAATGATTGTTATACTGTTCAGAATCAAGAGCTTGAAGTTCTGCCAAAGATGACACTGCATTAGATTGTAGAAATATAAAATGAATGTATTTACACCAATGGCCTGAGGGATTTATGTGATCATTAGAGGAGTGAAAAGGGGGGGGCGGGGTGAGGAGCTGTCAAATGTGAGAGGGAAAGTGTCAGCTTTAGATATAGTGGATTTGGTTTCAAAAAGGAGGATTTCTGTTTTGTCACAGTTCAGTTTTAGGACATTTTGGATTTTGGGTGAATCAGGATTTTGTTTCAGCTAAGCAGGAGGTGAGGGAGGAGGGTGGGAGTGCTGGCTGTCAGATATATCTGAAGATGTTTTATTTACCAACTTTCCCACATGACAGGATTGGATGGGACACTGTGTCACCCTCTGATGGGACATTTCACCAACTGAATTACTCCTCTGTGACAAGACCATGACCAAGATCTGAGTCCTGACCAATAAATCCATGAGGATTTGGCACAGGAAGTTTTGGTGGCTCAGGTTTGTGAGTCATTCAGCCATCGGAACGAACATGCCCCCAACCCACCCACAATGGGCTGGTCTCTGATTTTCATCCACCAGTAATTGAGGCAAAAATTCCAATCCAGTCAGGCTTAAAGGTAGGATAGGAGATGTTTCCCTGGAGCTTTTTTTACTATATTGCTTAAAATCCCCTTCAAACCCCGATTACAACCAATTAATTAGATGCTCTAAGACAAAATAAAAAATGTTAGTCACCTGTAGAATGGACAGGACTGAAAAAACACCATCCAATCATTTTAACCAGCCCATCGAAATGATTGAATGGTGATATATCTATCAATTCAGGTGAATTGATGCGCAGTGCGGGGTCTGAAGAAAGTAGTTTGGACTTTGGAATTGTGTATTTTCAAAATGTAGCTTGCTCGAACGATTTTTCTAGGATCTCTTACCCCACCTTTAAACTAGGACAGACCTGAGACAGGATTTCCATTAATTAATCAGAAAAAACCCAGATAGAGCAGTCTTCTCTCATCAATGGCTACTTCTTGAAATAATACAGGATTTCCGCTGCTTTTTACAAGTAAATTTTAGCAATTTTTAAGACTCTTACGAATGCAATTACAGAACTATTTTATGTTCAGTCGGTCTGGACCACTCTTGATGCTCTTCATATGAATAGTAATGGCTGATGGCACGTTTTTGCAGGTGGATATTACAGCTTTTTATGTTTTTTATCTTGAGAAAAAACAAAACTTTATTTTATGGGCAACAAATAGAAATACCTAATTTAAATAATACAAACGGCAGAATTAACACTAAATCCTGTTAAAAGTGCAGTAAAAGAAAAACTGATGACATGACATCATATTGCAGCAATAGAGAGAGGAAGGGACCTAAAAGCTAATAAAACTAATTGATAAGCAAATTAATTAATTAATTAAAAGGAATACAAAATGCAAACTAAAAAGGAATATGAATACTTAACTGAAAGGATATTGTAGGTGTCATTGTTGCAGCTAAATATTTCCAGATATTTCTAAATATTTCCAAGTGTCTATTTTGAATATAAGGCTGGGCCATATATTGAATTAATGTAATTTATCAAGGTTTTTCTTTCTGAAAATCTTGAAACTCAATTACAAAATCAAGATTCTTCCTGTGGATATTAACTGACCTTTCATACTTAAATTTTAAAATGCAGCCTGTTTGCTTTGATTACTGCATTAATTATAAATGTGTTTCTCCAATCATATATGCCATAAAACATATCATAAATCATCTGAAAAAAAAAAAAAAAAAATTGGTTGCCCATATAATAATAATAATAATAATAATAATAATAATAAATTTTATTTGGTGGTACCTTTCAAGTCACCTAAAGTCAGCTTACAGAGAATAAAAGCATAACAGAGAATAAAAGCATATCAATTAATTCTTTTTGAGCTGTTTTCATGAGTATTTCTATGTTTCATATTGTAGTTTTGTTACAGTGTGATCAGTAGTGAGACTGAAGTTCATGTGTCATTAAATAGCTGTAATCTCATCTTTCAATCAGTGCAACTTATCAAAGTAGAGGTGTGGACATTTTCTTAAAGGTCCAGTATGTAGGAATTATGTTATAAGTAATTATAAAATGGCCTTGACTGTCACCAGACATTAAGGAATCCTGTTCATTTCAAATACTGATATCACTGACAGTAGTAGTCCAACCAAAATATTTGCATTTGAAAAGCGAAGTGTCAGCCCCTAAATGATGTTTATGTTGTCATTGTGTGTTTTGGTTTGATGTGACACCCATCACCTGTCTTCCAATCACAGAGTCAGTAGCCTTTCAGCATCCAGGTTGCCAGTTCCCACTGAGCTGCAACTGGAACATTTCTGATCATAAATGTCTGATGTTAATAAACCTTAAAGGCCTCTTATTATTCCCAAATATGTTGTGACAAAGTGAGAAACAAATCAAATCAAATTTTATTTATATAGTGCCGAGTCATAACAAAAGTTATCTCATGACACTTTACATATAGAGTTGGTCAAAACCAGACTCTAAGCCAATTTACAGAAACCCAACAGAATCCTCCAGGAGCAAGCACTTGTGACTGGTGACAGTGGTGAGGAAAAACTTCCCTTTAGCAGGCAGAAACCTCGAGCAGACCCAGACTTCTGGAGGATGGCCATCTGCCTTGACCAGTTGGGGTTAAAGAGAGAGGGTAAAGGAAGATAAAAAGAGAGAGTGATAGAGAGAGACTGGGGGAGAGGGGGAGAAGGGGGGAAGTAGGGGGAGACACATGGATGCAGTTGATGCACAGATAACTGAACTAGAACATCTATGGAATTATATAATAAACACTATCATAACTATATGGATAAGTGAGTGATGACGATGAAGGCAGGAGAGAGGCAGGACCACAGCAGCAGGTACAGAGATGATCCAGGGAAAACCTGTGATGATCCTGAGAGAACCTGTGAGGCGATAAAGCACAGAGACTCTGGGGAAGAAGTCAAGTCAGTAACATGTATTCACTGGGGAGGAGAAAATTAGGAGAGAAAAGGTCAGGGAGAAAGAGGAGCAGAGAGGAGGTCAGAGAGGAGAAGGAGGAGCAGAGAAGAGCTCAGTGTATCCAGATGTGTCTCCCAGCAGTCTAAGCCTATAGCAGCATAACTAAGAGCCGCCTGAGCTGCCCTAACTGTCAAAAACTGTCAAAAAGGAACGTTTTTAACCTACTCTTAAACATAGAGAGGGTGTCTGCCTCCCGGACCGAGGCAAGGAGGTGGTTCCACAATCATGGAGCTTGATAGCTGAAGGCTCTGGCCCCCGTCCTACTTTTGGAGATTCTAGGGACCACCAGTAAGCCTGCATGTTGAGAGCGTAGTGCTCTAGATGGACTGTATGGAACTAAAAGCTCTTTCAGATAAGTAGGTGCCTGGCCATGAAGGGCTTTGTGAGGAGGAGTATTTTGAAGTCTATCCTAGCTTTTACAGGGGTAGAGAAGCCAACACAGGAGAAATATGGTCTCTGATACTGGTTCTAGTCAGTACACGGGCAGCAGCATTTTGGATTAGCTGAAGGGTCTTTAAGGACTTTTTGGGACAGCCTAAGAGAAGTGAGTTACAATAATCTAGTCTGGATATAATAAAAGCATGGACTAATTTTTCTTCATCTATATTAAAATATGCCTAATTTTACTAATGTTACACAGATGAAAGAAAGCAGTTCTAGAAATCTGTTTTATGTGAGAGTTAAATGATAGATCCTGATCAAAAATAATGCCTAGATTCCTCACAGTGGTTTTGGGATCCAGGGTAACATCATCCATGGTGACTACTTCACTGGATACTGCATCCCTAACACTTTCTGGGCCAAACACAGTGACTTCAGTTTTGTTTGAGTTTAACAGCAGAAAGTTGTTGGTCATCCAATCTTTAATATCTTCAATGCACTCCTGTAGTTTGGCTAGTTGATTGGCTTCATCAGGTTTAATGGACAAATATAATTGGGTATCATCAGCATAGCGATGAAAGTTGATGGAATGTTTTCTTATGAAGTTACCTAAAGGAAGCATGTATTGGATAAACAGTATTGGTCCAAGAACCGAGCCTTGAGGTACTCCATAACTAACTGTAGTGCACTGAGAGGATTCATTATTAATGTTAACAAAGTGAGAACGTTCTGTTAGAAAGGATTTGAACCACATTAATGCCGATCCTTTGATACCAATTGATTGTTCCAGACGTTGCAGAAGGATGTGATAGTCGACAGTGTCAAAAGCTGCACTAAGGTCTAATAAAACCAGTATAGAAACGAGACCCTTATCTGAAGCAGTGAGAAGGTCATTGGTAACTTTGACCAGTGCTGTTTCTGTACTATGATGTTCCCTAAAACCTGACTGGAAGTTCTCAAATAGACTGTTGGCTTGAAGGAAGTCACATAACTGATTGACTACTATTTTCTCCAGAACCTTTCGAAGGTTCAATATGGGTCTATAGTTAGCTAAAACTGCAGGGTCGAGGCTGGGTTTTTTAAGGAGAGGTTTGATTACAGCTACTTTAAAGGACTGTGGTACATAGCCTTTTGAAAATGACAGGTTAATCATATCAAGGAGGTGGCTGCTAAGTAAAGGTAAAGCATCTTTGATGAGCTTTGTTGGAACTGGGTCTAAGAGACAGGTAGATGATTTAGATGAAGAGACTATTGAAGTTAGCTGACTGATCTCTATGGGAGAAAAGCAATCCATAAAACCAGATGGCTCAATAGTCAACTTTGTGGTTTCTGGGTCTGAAGGATTTAAGGGTGGACTATAGTTTGTAGAGGATCAGAGACCATTAATTTGATCTCTGATGAACAAGATCTTATTATTGAAGAAGTTCATTAAATTGTTGCTGTGGAGGGTAGCAGGAATACTAGGCTCATATGCACTATGGTTCTTTGTCAGTCTGGCTACAGTATTGCACAGAAACCTGTGATTGCTCTTGTTTTCCTCTATTAATGATGAATAATAGGCTGTTCTCGCAGAATGAAGTGCCTTCCTGTATTTATTTAGACTGTCCCGCCAGGCTGAAAGGTGTTCTGTTAATTTAGTAGAACACCACTTTCTCTCAAGTTTTTGGGTATGCTACTTTAATTGGTGAGTATGAGAACTGAACCAGGGAGCACGCTTCCCTAGTTCAGTTCTTATTGTGCATGCTCCATCTAGAATATTTTCGCTGTTTTAGCCCTTTTACCTGTCATCAGACAGTGTTTATGATAGGCTTGGAAGATCTGTCCAAAGTCACTTGAAGAAAAATAATCATTTTACCTCACAGAGCCTTTTCCATTTAGGTCAGATCTTAATTAATCGGCCACTCCTATGTTAAATGTTTCAATGAACATGTTAAATGGCTTACATTTAATAATAAGACAAACTAACTGATGGAGAAAGTGACTCCTCAGAACCTGCTGTGAGTCTAGTGGCTTTGTAAGTAACGTGAAGTGGTGAAATATTCTAAATCTACAATAAACTCAGTGATATTGACTTTTAAAGGTGACTTTTGTAGATTTGTAAAATATAAATCTACTCATATCCTGTGGAACTGTTTCACTAAATCTCTGTAATCCAGACTTGAACAGTTATAATGACCCACAGCCCCGGTACGTCCTACATGAGTTGACATTTATTTTCTCATCCTGTCCAGGTGGACCAGGCCGAAGACTGCTTTCACCTTGAACAACCTGTTTCCCACTGCAACGGGAAGATGCGAATCCTGAGAAGAGTTGCACTGAGTGTGCTCGGAACTGGCATCCTACTACTGCTCAGCAGAAAGGTTTACCTGCAGTTGTACAGGAGTGTCTATTAAACACTGGACAGCTTGTGTCAGTCAGTGACTTCAGGTTAATATTTAATTTGTCACAACTGTTTGTGAAAAGTTGTAATGGGCAAGAATTAACATAAGACAAGCCATTTTTAGTTTTGCTGCTGTTTTGCTGCTGAGTCTTCAGTTGTCTGGTTTGTTGCAGCCTATCTTTCACATTAGGTTTTATTTCTGTAATTTTTTAAAGGTTTAGGAGAATATAAAAATTATTTTCTTCTGAGATCAAACTCAGGCTGAAGTAAGGTTGTTATTTCCTGTTTTCACAGCCTTAAAAAGCAGGATATAATTTAAAGGATTAGTGTGTAATATTTAGTGACACCTGGTGGTGCAGATTGTTCCCTCACGTACTCATTATAAATACTGCTTGTTTTATCATTTTTGGGGTTTGTAGTTCAAGGAATATTAACTGTGGTCAACACTCTGACATAATAGGCAATGATTTATGCACCTGAATGCTGAATGCATGGAAAAAAGAAGTCCAGTAGAAACATAGAGGACCTCTGTACATATAAATGGCACATGGTCATCCTAAATCTTACACTTGGGACCTGACAGAAACAGAGTTTCTTAAAACTTTTGAAAATGTTAAACTGTTCCTTTCAAAACCCTTGGTGTCAAGATGGTGATTTCAGTATTTGTTTCATGTCTGTGTTAAGTAAAAAATAATCAGCATAGCTTTGTTACTTTAAGTTGAAAAAAATCCTCCAGAAAGCAGCAAAAAATAGAACAGCCAGGTGCACAGCTGGTGTTCAACTTCAGTTCTTATATCTCAGCTGTGGTTACCAGATTTGTCTGTAACTAAAACCTTTGCTTCCCATCATCTGCACTGTGCTAACAGTGGATGAAACTGTTATTTGATGCTTTTCAATTCCCCTTCAAACCTCAGATAACACTGGTCAACAATGATTGTGCTACACACCTTCAGTTTTTTTCCTCCCAGTTTAGGGGATGTTAGTGATGACCAGGTGAATAATTTCATTCAGATATTTCTGAATAGGTTTCAGCCCAACCATGATGGTGGTTGATGTTGGTTCCTACAGTGGGAAAATATATAGCAGTACATTGTATCAAGCTAGCTCATATTATATTCAGATTTTGAAAATGCAATAAAAGGTGTCAGCACAAGATCGAGAAAATGTGTATTTTTTACATGTTCACATAATTCATGTGGTGGAGTAATTCTAATCTCAGATGTGGAATTGGCCTTACTATGTTAAGATCAGATCTCTAAGATAAGTCCTCTATCAACAAGTGAAAACTTTTAACGTGTTGATTGCTATGACTTAGATATTGACTTAAGCAGTTTTTAAGTCATACCTGCTTTGAGAAATACACCAACAGTTGACCTCTGTAAATGGCAAACAGGCAATTTATGGTTTGTTTGGTTCTGTTTTATTGCACTTTCCTATTTTTAGCAGAGAAGGTCCCATTGCAATTTCTTCTTTGACTGAGTGCAGATTCACATACAGAATTACAGTTAACATCAAAAGAATACTAAAAGGAGAGAAAGAGAGACTTCATAGGCAGAGGGTTGTCAAAGAGTAGAGGTGGAAAGACATGAAACGACAGTTACGTATGCTACTACTAATTTATGAATCCCAGATGACCACTAGAGGGTGGTGCTGAAAGCACTGAATGTTTCCTTGGCGCATGCGCAGTCCGAGTCGTAGTACCAAAAGAGTCACACCTGTGACCCTGGATGACTCCCCGGAGGTAATATGTTCCTGCGTCAGTCCTGGCTCTGTTCCTACAGAACCTTCTTGCAGAAATGCAAGGATTCTGAGTGACAGAGAATCTCTAGTGGTCATCCGGGAATCATAGAACCATAGTTAAATACATAACTTTTGTTCTGTTTCATCCCTCCTGACCGCCAGAAGGCAGTGCCAAAAGTACTGAATGACTAATGCCAACAACATCACAAAGAATCCTGAGTATATGCCTCACTGAGAAGACTCAGAAGATTCTTGTTGAAGAACTTGGCCAAGAGGATGAGGAGTGGCCACATTGATGTTATAGAATCTGGTGAATGTGGAGGAGGGTGGCACAGGACTTCAAGAACCAAAGACAAGTCCCACACTGGAGCTCAAGGTGCTGTTTGTGGACACAACTGACAAGCACCCTGTAAGAAAAGAGAAACCAAGTTGTGGCTTCCAACCAAACAATTTCCAACCATATCCTAATGACGTGATATCGCAGCAACATACACTTTTAGAGTGGAAGGAGATGGACCATTATCCAGGAAACACTTAAGGAACTCCAGAATAATGGAATCGAACAGGATACTGGATCCTCACTGTGGGCAGAGGACCACTGTGAAAACAGCCTCCACCTATTCTCATACTGCCGATGAGTAGAGACCGCCCTGGCATTCAAGATGGCTTGTCTAACAGGATCAGTCAGTTGCAGCATGGGCCCTCCAATGACCAGAGCCACAGCTGGAGTCAGTGGGGATTGGGGTGCCATATCTGACCCCTCAATTGAGACAACAGATCTCTTCAGTCTGGGAGCTGCCACGGCATGCTGCGACAGAGACTGTGCATCCCAGCCCAGGGGACCCGGTACCATCCTGAGGGAGTACCACAGAGGGCAATGTGTCAAGTCCTATTAGTTGAACAAGTCAACCTTCATCTGTCCAAAAAGGCTCCAAACCATATGGACCACCTCTGCGTGATGAGACCATTCTCCTGGAGGGGGCCTCTGGCAGGAAAGGAAGTCCGCAACTTGATTGTTGTCTCCTGGCAGATACACCACCTGCAGGTAGAGGGACGAGGTGCAGCCCACGGCAAAAGATTTTGGGACCCCTGCAGAAGTAGTGCTGACCTGGTGCCCCCTTGATGTGATAAATGGTTGAGGTGTTGTCTGACCATACGAGAATGTGATTGCCTCTCAGATGAGGAGAAAATGCATGAGAGCCAGATGAACAGCATGCAGCTCCAGTACATTTATATGCTCTGAGTGATCCCCCAGAGACCAGCTCCCCTGAACTGCCCTGTGCTGCTGCACAGCGCCCCATCCCATGGGGCAGGCATCTGTGGTGAGTATCTCCCAGTGACACACCACCAATTCCATGGGGACTTGTATGTACAGATAAGCTCTGTCCCTCCATGGAGCCAGTGCACAAAGACACTGCCATGTAACCTTCAGCTTCCGATTTCTGTGTCGCTTGGCATCTAGGTGGAAGCTGTTCAGCCACCTCTAAAAAAGGGCGCAGTGCCAGCAAGCCTAGAGGCATGACACATGTGATAGGAGTCAGCTTTCCCATAAGTTGAAGGAAGGTGACAAAAGGAAGTTGACTGCCTAGCCTGAAGCGAGACATCATATTGAGTATGTCACACACTCTGCAAACTAATGGACGAGCTTCCATGGCCATCGTGTCCAAGAACAGCCCAAGGAATGTTGTAGTTTGGGATGGGGTTAGGTTGCTCTTTTCCAGATTGACCCTTAGACCCAGCTTGGCCACGTGCAAGCAAGTGGTCTGTATCTCAGACTGCATTGATGGAACACAAAGCAGCCAGTCGTCCAGATATGGCAAAATCTTCACCCTGCTGGTCTGCAAGGGAGCCAGGGCCACTTTCACACACCAGGTAGACACCCTCGGAGAGAGGGAGAGCCTAAAAGGGAGCACCCTGAATTTCCAATGACGGCCTTGATAGGCAAATCTGAGGAAGCGCCAATGTTCTGGGGCATGGGCACATAAAAATAGGCATCCTTCAAGTCTTGTGGTGACCGGCAGCAGGTGTTTGCTTCTTTTTGGTTTGTATATTGTCTGTATCTTCATTTTCAAACTAGCAACAGTAATGGAATTTTACTTTCTTTATCTAAATCCCTTCTTTGTTCCCATGTTCTTTCCTACTGCATGCAAACTTTCCCGAATACCTTTACTGTATGCTAACTTTCCTGTGCCTTTACCCAAACCCCCCTACTGAGTAAATTTTCTTGGAAGGTAACAAAAGGTGACTGTTAAAATCTGGGGCTCATCACTCAATCAAAAGGCCCTTTGAAGAAACTGGCAGTGTCACTTGCAGATGGGATCCACCTTATAAAGTTGGATCTTGCCAGAAGCTGTCTTTTTCTTCACAATCACCGCTCATGTGCAGAATAGACCTTTCTTTGCAAAGAAATAAAAACCTTGTCGGCCAGCAGAAGTCTCTATTTCATTATTCACCAGCAGCGGAGCAAAATTTCCACAGCACAACTTTTTTTCTTGTAAGTTGTCTACGGGTGTTTTGTGGATTGTACTGAGCCTAACAATGGAGATATTTTCCTTCTTACTTCTGATAATTGTGCTGTATATCACTTGGGGTTTGTTTGTCAAGCCCAACAGGATCCAATAAACAATGGATTTTCTCCTAGGATTTAAATCAAGCAATTATGTGGCGGATCAAGCAATCCAGCTACTAAATCGTGGGGAATTTGAAGATTCTGATCTCCTAGTCAATGACGATACTTCAATAGAAAATTTTCAGTGTCCGACTATTCCTGGTAAACAAACCAGGTAAAGAGGGAAACCGGGGCGGAATGCGGTGATGACTAAGGGAGATTAATTAAAAAGAAACGTCTTCCCTTACCGTCAGTGCTGCTGGCTAATGTCCAGTCCTTAAGGAACAAGACTGATGAACTGCAATCTTGTGTGGCCTCTATGTGTGAGTACAGGGATGCTTGTGTGTTGGCTTTCACTGAGACATGGCTGTCAGATACTGACTCAGAATCTACAGTGAACATTGATGGTTTTGGTCCGAATCCGTCTGGACCGTGACCCTGGCGTGACTGGGAAGCATAACGGTGGGGGTGTTTGCTTATACATCAATCCCAATGGGTGCAATGGTGCCACTGTGCGCGAACGGATTTGTTTACCAGATATTGAGCTGTTTTCTGTGTCAGTCAGACCATTCTGTCTACCAAGGGAACTTCTTCAAATATTCCTTACAGGAGTGTATACTCCAGAGCAGACACCAGGCCCACTTCTGACATTGTCTTCTCAGTAGCCCAAAGACTCCAATCTCTCTTTCTTGATGCCCCATGCTTGTTCCTTGGTGATTTTAACCATGTCAACTGTAAAAAGTCGCTGAGCAGTTTCTACCACTATATCAGCTGCCCCACCCGGGGTGTCAGGACATTGGATCTCTGTTATGGCTCTATTAAGGGAGCCTATAAGTCTGTTGCAAGTCCCCCTATTGGATTTTCTGACCACAATGTGGTGCACCTTCTCCCACATATAGTCCTATGCTGCATAGGGACAAAGCACAGGCACATACAGTCCAGGTGTTGAATGAGGAGAGCATTCAGGGTTTACCGGGCTGTTTTGACAGCACTGACTGGTCTGTCTTGATTTTATTTCTTGGTGTGAAAACTTTTACTTGTCCATAAATGTCTCCAAAACCAAGGACATGACTATTGATTGTCAAAGGTCTCCCCACAATGTTTTACAAACTGTTATTCAAGATAAGGTTGTTAAAATGTTGATGAATACAAATACTTAGGGACCATCATTGACAGGAAGTTATCCTTCGAGAGCAATATAGAGGCTGTGTGTAAAACGCCCAACAGAGACTTTTTCTTTTTAAGGAAGATGATGTCATTTAATGTGTGCAGGACTCTGATGACTTTGTTTTACCAGTGTTTCATTGAATCTGTTTTGACATTTTGTATTGTGGCGTGGTATGGTGGTCTTCTGATGATCAGCAAGCATAAGCTAACTAGGCTGGTAAATGTAGTATCAAAGGTGGTTGGGATACAGCTTACCCAGCTGCAAGACATACAAGTTTAACAGGTCAGTGGTAAGGCCAATTGCCCTGATCACCCACTCTTTGGGGAGTTTAATTTGCTCCCCTCTGGTCGCTGTTTTAGGCTTCCTCAATTGAGAACTGGACGTACTAGGGATTCTTTTATTCCTGTAACTTTTAGGAATCTGAATTCACTTGGCTGATATCTACACGTTTTTTATTGTGATTATTTATTTATCTTTTAATGCTCAACGGTCATTATGGCAATTAACTTATGTACTGCCCTATTGGACCTTTGTCATTTGTGTTGGGAAGGGAGTGGCTTCATTGTGTGTTGTCCTGTGTTGTGTAATTTTATTGTGGTGGCATCTGATGGTACTGTGTTTTTGTGTACAGGGTGGGGAAGCAAAATTTACAATGAACATTTAGTTGTTTTTTCTCAGCAGGCACTATGTCAATTGTTTTGAAACCAAACATACATTGATGTCATAATCATACCTAACACTATTATCCATACCTTTTCAGAAACTTTTGCCCATATGAGTAATCAGGAAAGCAAACGTCAAAGAGTGTGTGATTTGCTGAATGCTCTCGTCACACCAAAGGAGATTTCAAAAATAGTTGGAGTGTCCATAAAGACTGTTTATAATGGAAAGAAGAGAATGACTATGAGCAAAACTATTACGAGAAAGTCTGGAAGATACTATTAAAGAAGAATGGGAGAAGTTGTCACCCGAATATTTGAGGAACACTTGCGCAAGTTTCAGGAAGCGTGTGAAGGCAGTTATTGAGAAAGGAGGAGGACACATAGAATAAAAACATTTTCTATTATGTAAATTTTCTTGTGGCAAATAAATTTTTATGACTTTCAATAAACTAATTGGTCATACACTGTCTTTCAATCCCTGCCTCAAAATATTGTAAATTTTGCTCCCCCACCCTGTATATGGTTATGACCCCTGCTGCACACTGAATTTTCTTTGTAAGGATAAATACAGTTGAAAATTGAAGTTGTATTGATGTAAACCATTCCCTGTTTGTGAGTGACTGAAGGACCTCCACTGTGATGAGCATGTGGAATAGCAAAACTTTCATAAAGTGGATGAGTCCTTGTAGATCTAGAATCAATCAATCAATCAAATTATTATGTTTATATACAGACCTGATCAAAATCTTAAGACCAGTTAAAAAAATAGCTAGAATTTACCTTTTGCACATTTGGATCTTAATGAGGTTTTAAGTAGAGCTACAATATACAAAAGCAAGAAGGGGGAGTGAGACAAAAAGCACTTTGAAAAAGTAATTTATTGAAAACAAGTAAACTGAAATAGGCTGTTTATCAGCTGATCAAAAGTTTAAGACCATCGCTCAAAAAATTACAAAAAACTCTCCAAACCAGAACAAAAAAATTTTCTCAGTAGGACTCAGTAATGAGTAGCTCCACCGTTCTTGTTAATCACTTCAAAAATTCGTTTGGACATGCTTGATGCGAGTGTTTCCAGGAGGCTGGTGGGAACATTGCTCCAAGTGGTGAAGATGGCTTCACGAAGGGCATCAACTGTCTGGAACTGATGGCCATTTTTACAAACTTCCCTTGCCATCCATCCCCAAATGTTCTCTATGGGATTTAAATCAGGGGAACATGTGGGATGGTCCAAAAGAGTGATGTTATTCTCCCTGAAGAAGTCCTTCGTCAAGCGAGCATTGGGAACTGCAGCGTTGTCCTGTTGAAAAACCCAGCTGTTACCACACAGACGAGGGCCCTCAGTCATGAGGGATGCCCGCTGCAACATCTGCACGTAACCAGCCGCCGTTTGACGACCCTGCACCACCTGAAGCTGCAGTGTTCCACTGAATGAAAAAGCACCGCAGATCATGATGGACCCCCCTCCACTGTGCCGGGTAGAAAACATCTCAGGTAGGATCTCCTTGTCATGCCAGTAATGTTGGAAGCCATCTGGACCGTCAAGGTTAAATTTTTTCTCATCAGAGAATAAAACTTTTTTCCACCTTTCAGTGTCCCATGTTTGATGCTCCCTGGCAAAGTCTAAACGGGCAGTTTTGTGGCGTTGTAGGAGACGAGGTCTTTGAATTCGTTTTTTGTTTTTGAAACCCTTTTCCCGCAGATGCCGTCTGATGGTTATTGCGCTGCAGTCGGCACCAGTAAGGGCCTTAATTTGGGTCGGGGACCGCCCTGTGTCTTGACGGACAGTCAATCGGATCCTCTGGCTCAGCGCAGGTGTAATTTTTTTGGGTCTACCACTTGACTATTTTGTTCCGTAATGCTCAGGATCTGTCAAAAAATTTAGAATGACTGTCTTACTGCGTCCAACCTCAGCAGCAGTGGCACGCTGCGAGAGGCCTTGCTTATGCAGCTCGACGATCCGACCACGTTCAAGAAGAGAAAGCTTCTTAGCTTTAGCCATCAGGAGGGCATGACCGTGTGAATGCCCGACAGAAAATGAGAATTTTGAGCAGATTTTGGCTCAAGATTTAGCCTGCGGTCTTAAACTTTTGATCAGCTGATAAACAGCCTATTTCAGTTTACTTGTTGTTTTCAATAAATTACTTTTTCAAAGTGCTTTTTGTCTCACTCCCCCTTCTTGCTTTTGTATATTGTAGCTCTACTTAAAACCTCATTAAGATCCAAATGTACAAAAGGTAAATTCTAGCTATTTTTCAACTGGTCTTAAGATTTTGATCAGGTCTGTAGCGCCAAATCATAACAGAAGTTATCTCATAACACTTCATATGTAGAGCTGGTCAAAACCAGACTCTCAAGCCAATTTACAGAAACCCAACAGAATCCTCCAGGAGCAAATACTTCTGACTGGTGACAGTGGCAGGGAAAAAATTCCTTTTTACATGACAGAATGGTACGAAATCCATCAGTCTTCTTGGGTACAAGGACATATGTGAAATAGTAGCCTCTGGGTTGCAGCAGAGGATCTACCACCTCAATTGCACTCTTGGCCAAGAGGGCAGAAGGCTCCTCGTTTAAAGCTTGTGCCTTTGTCAGGTTGTGAATAATTGTCATCTTGACCCAGCCCGAGATGTGTGGCCGGAGTCAGAATTGCAGTCTGTAGCCATGAGTCTCATGCATGAGCAACCCAGTAACTGAGCTGCTGGGGGTCGGGGTGGGGGGCAAAATGCGGTATGTTACTACAAAATGTGGCGCTATTACATAATGAGGTGAAAAATTATTATATTATTACATATTGCACCATTATTACATAATGTAGCACTACACCCTCAGCTCAGTCTCCAAATCCAGCTCCAGTGTCCTATGCAACTAGGAGTTGTCACTTTAGATTAGTGAGGTTAACTCGTGATAAACTGAATGATGTTTCCTGTATGGGTTGAGTTTCAGATCCTCCTTCTATTTTATCTGAATAAATTCTTTAAAAACCCTACTGGATTCGCAGCATCTTAAAAAAGACGAAAACAGGCCTGTTTTTAGCTTACTGGCTGATAGGCCATGAGCTATTGTGAAGGTGCTGTGCCCAGCGTCATCATCGTCTGTTAGCAATTTCTTCAAACATCTCTGAAACTACTTGTCAAATTTATTTCAAATTTTATATGTAGCTTCCTTGGGACAATGTCTACAAACTTTGTGCACAGTTTTCAGAAATGTTGATGTTTTGCATTTTTGACGAATTTTTTAAATAAGTAAAAATAAATAAAAATTTGCCTTTACTTAAATTGGGAAATATTTTGATGGCTTATAACAGGGAACGTTTTAGAGATATCATTATAGTTACTATTGAACACTGATACGCAGTCATATTTTTGAGTTATCCTGAAGTGAAAGTACCACTCACCTCTATTGGCAGATTGATATCCTGCATCAAGACCACAAGACTCCAATATGGCAGCAGAACCTGATAACCTCGCAAATTCAAGTTGTTACTGATTCTTGATCATGCCTGTGAGCTACAGGGCCATTGGTCCTATTTTTCAGACTCGAAGTGATTCTTACAGATTAGATAGTTGAGAATGTGATAGGATAACAAAGTGAATATCATCTCTTCCAAACATTGTTTAATAATAAGTCAGTCCTGTGAGTCAAGAAGAAAATGTCAGCATGCCATTCATGGCCTGTAAGATCATGTCAGCAATCTTTTCTAACATTGATAAACTGGCCAGTATAGTTACACCGAAACGTAACTTGTTTTCCGGCTGTAAAAACACTGTCTCTTGGTTGTCTCACTTTGCACATAGAGATTCTTTCAACTTGTCAGAAACAGAACCTGGTCGGGTTGTCGCAATTAGTTTGCTTTAGTTGTTTTTTTTGTTTTGTTTTTTTTCCGCTTCATGAAACATACTGAGTTTCAAAGAGATGGAAACCAACAGACCAATATGGCAAAACATAACACTTTTCCTCCTTTTGAAATAAGAAAATGAAATCCCACATCATGGCATCATTGTGTGTTTTACCTTGATGCCAGTTGTGACCAAGTTGTGACCAAGCCATGTTTGCATTTTTGAGCCAGAGGAGACCATGGACATTTATCAATCTCGAAGACGCAAAGGATCAATTTTCATAGTCATTTTATAATATTGGTCCAGAAGTCTGTTCCAGTGTTCAGGATCATTCCAAGGAGTCCTTCCTTTGGATAAAACTTAAAAGATGCATCTGTGGATCTTCAGTGCTATTTAGCTACCAACAGTCCTCTGTGCGAGTCTTTTAAAGATACCACTAAATGAAAAAGAGCTGACTACAGCCACAAATAAAGCCTCTTCTATTATATTCTAATTATCAGGTGATATTATTAGTCAAGATGAGACAGGTTTATTTACATTGTATAGAGAAATTCATACACAGTTCAATGTGATGATAAATGGAGCATTCAGTGGAAAATAAACAGATAAAATATTGACAAATTAAAGCACAGAATGGATCATATCCTAATAGAGTACTCTATTGAAAGAATGTTTTAAAGTGATGAATAGATTATACAGTCTGACAGATACTGATTCACTGATTTGAGAACCTTTTCTGACTTGGTTGGACTGATCCATTCATGAGGGAACCAATCAGAAGGAGGACTGTGGTCTGGTCTCTGAAAGAAGGGATGACAAGGGAAGAATCCTGGAGATTGAGAAACACCTCTTATTTGGAAAAAAGGAGCAGAGCAAAATGGTCAGTTTCCTCCAGCATCATTGTATGTGTTGTTAATGCAGCCTATTAACCACAACTACAGTGGAGCTGTCTGTCAGTGAAATTTTTTTATTAAATGAACAGACTCCTCTGTTAATCATCTATCAATCATGGTCTGACATGGAAAATATCAAAGCTTCTGTCAGACCTGAGATCTGATTTAGGGAGGTAGAATTTAAAGATAGACCAACACTTATCAGGGGGTCCAAATAAAACCAATGGGACCAGAGCGAGTCCTGGAGAAAAAAATAAAATGCTGACCTTATATTTTTACAGAGAGGCTTAGTATATGTCTGTGGCGCAGTAACTGATGGCCATGCGTGGTATTACACTTTTACATAGTAAAGTCTGAACTCTGGGTCCGAACCCTAATTTTGAGAATGAACAGTTATTGATGAAATTAGACAACAGTCTATAAAGTCATTAAACTGAACCTTAAACATGTACAGCAGAGAGATTTAACTTACATATGAAAAGCAGGAAAACAAAAATCAGATACAACTGTAAAGCACTGACACAGTGGACACAGTAAGAGTGTTAATGTAGGTACTGCTTTTACCTGCAGAGTAATTTCACAGTGTCTTATTTCTTACTTATTTCTTAATGAAGTAAACTTCTTACATTGCAGTGAACAAAATGACTCAGATTAAATTGGATTTCCATTAACAGGTTTATTGCAACTGCTGCTGCCACTGCAAAAACAAAGTTGTGTTCAATGGCCTGAGAAGCAAGCTGAAAATCTCCCTGTTGTTTTATGGTTTTCTTCCACGGGGATCATGGGAAAAATCCAATTTGCCCATTAATCTCATCTGGTCAGGGTCTGCGGACCTCCAGATACACCCACACCAGATCAAAGATGGAGGAAATGCCCTGTGACAGTGGTACAGATTTCTCCGAGAGACTTCAAAAAGCCTGTGATAGATAATCCAATTGAAATGGACACGTCACCTTTAGGTGCTGCTTTGGGAGAATCCCTGCATATTCTTCCTACTCTTTTTTTTTTTTTAAACCATCATTCCTGAGTTATTAGTTAGACGAGTGATGGTTTGTATAAGGCTGTAAAATAACAGTGCGTCATACTTTGAGGATCAGAAATATTTGGCATCTGTATGTTGGATAGGTGCTCAGGGGTGGAAAGTAATTAAGTACATTTACTCAAGTACATATTGTATGGAGTTGTTCCTTTTTCTGCAGCTTCATTCTTCTACTTCATATATATTCAGACAAATACACACCTGATCAACATTTTAAGGCGAGCTGAAAAATTGCATGAATTTACATTTTGCACTGTTGGATCTTAAGAAGGTTATAAGAGGAGTTTCAAAGTGCAAAAGGAAGAGACGGGAGTGAGACAAAAAAAATTTGAGGAGGCAATTTATTGAACACAACAATTAAACTGAAATAGGATATTCATCAGCTGATCAAAAGTTTAAGACCACAGCCTTAAAAGGCAAAATCTGTGCAAAAATGTGGATTCAGTGTCATTTTCTGTCAGATATTCACACTGTCATGACCTCCTGATGGCAAAGGCAAAAGAGCTTTCTCTCTTTGAACGTGGTTGGATTGTTGAGCTGCATAAGCAAGGCCTCTCACAACAGTAGACCCAAAAAAATGTCACTGGAGCCGAAGGATCTGATTGGCCGTCCGACAAGACACGGGACAATCCTCAACCCAAATTAAACCTGTTACTGGTGCTGACTGCAGCCCAATAACCATCAGATGGCATCTGCAAACAGAGGCCTTTAAGAACAAAAAACGTCATCAAAGGCCTCATCTCCTTCAATGCCCATTTGGACTTTGCAAGAGAGCACCAAACATGGGACATTGAAAGATGGAAGAAAGTGTTATTGTCTGATGAGAAAAAATGGGACCTTGACGGTCCTGATGGCTTCCAGCATTACTGGCATGACAAGGAGATCCCACTGGAGATGTTTTCTAAGTGGCACAGTGGAGGGGGCGCCATCATGATCTGAGGTGCTTTTTCCTTAAGTTGAACATTGGAGGTTCAGGTGGTGCAGGGGCATCAAACGGCTGGCTATGTGGAGATGCTGCAGGGGGCATCCCTCATGACTGAGGGCCCTTGTCTGTGTGGTAATGACTGGATTTAAAAACAGGATAACACTGCAGTTCACAATGCCCACCTGACAAAGGACTTCCTCCAGAGGAATAACCTCACTCTTTTGGACCATCCTGTGTGTTCCCCTGATCTAAATCCAATTGAGAACATTTGGGGATGGATGGCAAGGGAAGTTAACAAATGGACATCAGTTCTAGACAGTGGATTCAAAATGACTGTCTTACTGCATCCAACCTTAGCAGGGATGGCGTGTTGCAAAAGGCCTTGCTTATGCAGCTCAACAATCGACAAAGAGATAAAGCTTTTTTGCCTTTGCCATCAGGAGGTCATGACAGTGTTAATACCTGACAGAAAATGACATTGAATCCACATTTTTATGCAGATTTGGGCTTTTAAAGGCTGTGGTCTTAAACGTTTGATCGGCTGATGAACAACCTATTTCAGTTTAATTGTTGTTTTCAATAAATTACTTACTCAATTTTTTTTTGGTCTCCTTCCCATTTCTTCTTTTTGCATTTTGAAACTCTATTTAGAACCTTCTTAAGATCCAACAGTGAAAAATGTAAATTCTTGCAATTTTCATTAGGTCTTAAAATTTTGATCAGGAGTGTATTATACTTTTGGCTCCCCTAGTTTAGCTAGTTTCAGATGCAGATTTGACACACTGGAGCCTAGCTTTGCTGTAGATTAAACCATTTCTTTTCAACTAATTTTGTCGTCTATTGTCTTACAAAAATCAGTGTTTAATTGCACACATATCAGACATCTGACTTAACAGCTCATCCAAATAATGACTTTTTCTTCTATGATTTCATTGCAATAAAGGCTCAAATTGTTCTATATGTTTAAGTTTTTAATGTCACCTTTGTGTTTTTAGAAAAACAGCAAGGTCCATTTAAAGTCCATGCAGGCACCCCAAATGAAACGCAAAAGTCACAACACTGACAACACACAGGAAACTGATTGCATATACACTGAACAAAAACACAAACACAACACTTTTGTTTTTGCTCCCATTTTTCATGAGCTGAACTCAAAGATCTAAAACTTTTACTATGTACACAAAAGGTCTATTTCTATCAAATATTGTTCATAAATCTGTCTAAATCTGTGTTAGTGAGCACTTCTCCTTTGCCGAGATAATCCATCCACCTCACAGGTGTGGCATATCAAGATGCTGATTAGACAGCATGATTATTGCACAGGTGTGCCTTAGGCTGGCCACAGTAAAAGGCCACTCTAAAGTGTGTAGTTTTATCACACAGCACAATGCCACAGATGTTGCAAGTTTTAAGGGAGCGTGCAATTGGCATGTTGACTGTAGGAATGTCCACCGGAGCTGTTGCCTGTGAATTGAATGTTCATTTCTCTACCATAAGCCGTCTCCAAAGGCATTTCAGAGAATTTGGCAGTACATCCAACCGGCCTCACAACCGCAGACCACATGTAACCACATCCAGTATCTCCAAGATCGCCTGAGACCAGCCACCCGGACAACTGCTGCAACAATCGGCTTGTATAACCAAAGAATTTCAGCCCAAACTGTCAGAAACCGTCTCAGGGAAGCTCATCTGCATGCTCGTCAGCCTCATTGGGGTCTCGACCTGACTGCAGTTCATTGTCGTAACCGACTTGAGTGGGCAAATGCTCACATTTGATGGCATCTGGCACTTTGGAGAGGTGTTCTCTTCATGTATGAATCCTGGTTTTCACTGTACAGGCCACATGGTAGACAGTGTATATGGTGTCGTGTGGGCGAGTGGTTTGCTGATGTCAATGTTGTGAATCAAGTGGCCCATAGTGGCGGTGGGGTTATGGTATGGGCAGACATATGTATGATGCATTTTATTGATGGCATTTTGAATGCAGAGATACTGTGACGAGATCCTGAGGCCCATTGTTTTGCCACTCATCCACGACTATCACCTCATGTTGCAGCATGATAATGCACGGCCCCAATGCAAAGATCTGTACACAATTCCTAGAAGCTGAAAACATCCCAGTTCTTGCATGGCCAGCATACTCACCGGACATGTCACCCATTGACCGTGTTTGGGATGCTCTGAATTGGCGTATATGACAGCGTGTTCCAGTTCCTGCCAATATCCAACAACTTTGCACAGCCACTGAATAGGAGTAGACCAACATTCTACAGGCCACAATCAACAACCTGATCAACTCTATGCAAAGGAGATGTGTTGCACTGCATGAGGCAAATGGTGGTCACACCAGATACTGAGTAGTTATCTGACCCCCCCGGACCCCCCCCCATACAGTAAAACTGCACATTTTAGAGTGTCCTTTTATTGTGGCCAGCCTAAGGCACACCAGTGCAATAATTATGCTGCCTAATCAGCATCTTGATATGCCACATCTGTGAGGTGGATGAATTATCTTGGCAAAGGAGAAGTGCTCACTAACACAGATTTAGACAAATTTGTGAACAACATTTGAGAGAAATAGGCCCTTTGTGTTCATAGAAAAAGTTTTAGGACTTTGAGTTCAGCTCATGAAAAATGGGAGCCAAAACAAGTGTTGGATTTATATTTTCGTTCTGAGTACTTAAAATTTGCTGTTAATACTATCATACTTTTACCTGAGTAGCATTTTTTAATGGAGGACTTTAACTCGTGGTGAATATTAGTGAAGGAATGGGTCTCACCATTAAATAAACAAGAAGTTTTAAAAAATAATTATTATAAATTACCTATGAATCAATTTTTGTTTTCTGATAATTGGTGCTGACTGATGGGATTGGCTGAATTTGGCCTTGATAGTGGCCATCAATGAATGTTGGGCTTCTCACCTTCAAGTTAAGACTCAGAAGTAATCCCTGGGTAGACAGGGTATCAGTGAGCAGGAGGGGCAAAGTTTTGCATGACTGGAAGGGGGTATTAGTAAACTCGGCTTACTTTTTCACTTGTTGACTTTGAGTTATTTATTGTAGTTTTGTAAAAATTGTATTTAGTGTACAATCTCGGTTTATTCATTATTTTTTACATGTTGATTTATTTGACCTAGAATTTGTAGTTATCCAATTTCAAGTTAAACAACCTGGTCTTTGCATGCATTAATATCTGCTGATTAATTAACTGCCATTTTTAGTTTATTTTAAGACAAGAGGTACAAACTACAGAAAAAGATATGAAACTGATGCTTTTCTTAGAGAGGAATCTCTGGATAGATTAACTTTTTTTTTTTGTGGCTGAAATAAAATGTTTACGTAGCTCCACTAATAATAGGCTACATGATTATCTCAAGGCATTTCATTAATTCCGGTCAAGTACAAAGTGAATGAGGGGAGGAAAAACTTTTTTTCAGAAGGAAAAAACTCAGAACCAGTTTTGACTTACTCATGACACAATTAGTGATTACATTATAGTGATGGTGATAATGTGATTAGTGTCATGGGTTTGTCAAAATTGTCTGAATAAATTGGTCAAGACCCACTCTTTGCAAAAAGATGTAAAATGGTTTCATTCTCCTTTACCAGTAATGTACCATCACATGTTGATGGATTCCTTACAGTGTCATTAATTTGCCGGCAGAGGCTTCACTAGTTTAAAAAAAAACCTAAAGACGCTCTCATCAGAACAAGATGAAACCATGTTGGCTTCAGAGGCAGATGAAGTAAACTAAAATCTATGATAAAATGGTAAATTATGATAATTATCACAACATTTTGTCCATATAGCCCATATTGTTTTATTTTGTTCACATTGTCAGCTACAACACGAAATGTTTTTTTTTGTTTTTTCTGGTATATTTTGATGAGGTTATTGAAGTGTTCTTGAGTTTGGCAGGTTTTTTTTTTTTACCCCCGCCCACCCAGATTGGTTTATAAATATACCAGGAATTCCATCCATCCAAGATTTTTGTCCATCCCATTTCTCGGACACTATTCACCTGATTCTTTTCAAATTTCACACTTTTTTTTTTTTTTTTTACCACTAAGCATTGCACAGATTGATAGCTGAATTTGGGGATTTGGGGATTTTTTTTTTTTTAAAAACTGGAAAATGTAAACTTTGAAAATTTGTCAATCTGATTTCTCAGAGAGTATTCACCTGATTCTTTTCAAATTTCACACATGTTCTTTACCATTAGGAAAGATGCAGTGCACAGTTTGATGGCTGAATTTAATTTTTATTTAGGTTTGTTTGTTTTTTCAAATTTTCAAAAAGTTTTTGAAAACATTGAAAGTTAAGCCTCAAAATTAATCCCTGGGTAGGCAGGGTATCAGTGAGCATTAGAGGGAAAATGACTGGGTGGGGTATTGGTAAGCGTTGCTTACTTTTTCACTTGTTTTTTAATGATTGTCTCATGTCAGTTTTTATGTTTTATGTTGTACTCATCTTGTTATGGCTTTTATGTCTTTTAAGTTTTTTGTTTTTTTTTAAACTTATCCAATGTCATTATTTTTGTCATTATCATAATTTTTCCTTGTTACAGCTTTTATGATTTAGTTGCATCTTGCTGCCGTTTAGGTAGGGTATTTAATATTTTCATGTCCTTTTTATGTTGTTTTTGTCTTAATACTCTTATATGCTTTTGTTTAATCAGTTTTAGGTGTAATTTAATTTAAAACCAATAATCACCAACTGTTTTTCCAATTGTCAAAATCTAAAATCAGCATTTAAGACAAATTATTGCAAATATGTTTGACATTTATCGCGATAATTGATTATATGTAGCCCTACTATAACGTGACACTGATAGTACTCAGTGTAGAATGATATGAGAGTTGTTGAAGGCGTCGTGGATTTAGAGAGGAGGGGGCCCAGGGAGACCAAGACTTTGCTTCACCACTGCCAACAGGCTCTGAATGTCCGTGTCTTAGAGATAATCCGTGCGTCCTGTCCTTCGCGTAGGGCGAGCGCGTTTCTTGTTGCTTCTCGTCACCGGTTCGTGCGCGTTTTCCTTTCGGTGGCTGACTGCTCCCGGTGAGGTCTCCGACCGCCGCCGCGTCCCCATCAGCCGCCTCGGACCACATCTCTGGGCTCTGGAGCTCCAGTCTGGACGCGGGCCAAACCTGTCTGGTGTCAAACCAGCCTGAACAGATACTCTCAGACATCTCATTTCTTCACCTCATTCCTGAGACGGGAATCTGCCCACCCCTTGAGTAAAGCAATTTAAACCTGATAGCACATCATCTGCCTATATCTCCTGAGGAAATCTCCCTTGGACTTACTCCACAGTTTGCGCTTTGCCACCGTGCAGAATACGAGCTAGACCATGGCTTTTACGCGCAAACCTCAGTCCGCACTCTATTCAGCCTTCTATTCAACCCAAATGTGATTGGAAACAACCTACAAGTTGTCACTTCTCGGCGGTTTTATATTTTTATCCATGGAAATGCACCGTCCAGATCCATAGAGGACCGACGTTTGGTTAATATGAACTCATTGCCGAGTGGAATATGTTTTTATTTATCTGTAGTAATCTGCTGGCTGACGGCTGAGGTCGATGGGTCTTGGTGGTGAGTATTTTACTTGTTTATTTATTTATTAACTTTTTAAGTTACTGAAAACTTAGAAACAGCGACCTTCCAGTTGAACTGGAGGAGGCATGTTTAAAGTGTTGCAGAAAATCTATTTTAATTCATTAATATTGTCGCAGGACAGCGCCCTTGATTTGTGAAGGGTTCTGTGAAGATCATCCTTTTCTCCCTTTTTTAGGTATAAATACACCAGAATTGTTCAGTAACTCCGTAGTTTTCCTTTTTTACGCATAAAAAGCGTGCGACTTCGCTTTAAGGCTTTCATTTCATGGCTGTATTTTCACAGGTTGTTTAAAAAGACTATTTGGACAGATCGTTTTCCGAAAAAAAAAAAAAAAAAAATCGGATATAATTTGATTTCTTCTTATTTGATGTCTATTTCTTTTAATCTGTAATGAATATCTGCAGACCTACTGTTTCTAAATCCAACAGACTCTCATACTTTCTGTGATAATGAGATGCTATTGGAACAGATTTCTTCTCTTGCTTTTCATTTAAGAAAATTCCTCCCCAGTCTCATCACCTAACAAGGACAGAGAAGGAATACTGTGTACCTTTTTCCTTTTCAGGTTTTTCTCTTTACCTCTTGCAGGCACATATAGAGTTGTTTGTTGTCCTTGTTAGAAGTTAATGTGATAATGTCCAGTTTGCCTATTACTCTATAATTTCTTTTTCCCAGATATTTTCTCATTATTCTTTGATTATCATGTCTTCTCAGCCAGCCACATGTCTTCCATGCTTTCTGTCCTCAGGTACATGGGCACCCTGGGCTCCCAGGTGATGTGTGACAACATCCCCGGGCTTGTGAACAAGCAGCGCCACTTGTGCCGCCAGCATCCCAAAGTGATGCAGGCCATTGGGGCCGGGATGAAGGACTGGATCTCTGAGTGCCAGCACCAGTTCCGCAACCACCGTTGGAATTGTAACACCACGGCCAGAGACCACAATCTGTTTGGACGCCTGCTTTTGCGTAGTAAGTACTAGGAACATGGAAACCAGGGGTTAACAAATAGTGGAGAGTATAGGACAGACAGATGAGAGGTGTATCTGTTGAGCTTTTGTCTGAAATACCAGCAGAAGTATTAATTTTTTTTTTTTTTTTTTTTTTTAAGGGAGTTTCATCTTGTTGCATCTTTTACAGCATTTTTGTCTTTTCACATATTTGTGACATTTTTGCTTTGTTATGTCTTTTTTGTGTAAGTTAAAACCCACAAATAAGCATAGTGTTTCTTCAACTTCTTTTTGACTTCAGAGCTTTGAATGAATGATAAAACGGTAATCATTTGACATTAATCATTAAAATTATCGATATGGCCCATATGAAAATGTTTATTGTGGAAACATTTTTGCCACATCTTCCAGCTGTACTCCCAGAGTCCATGCAAAGTTCATGAACGTGTGTGAATCTTTCATATTGACCCTTTATAATAGAGAAGGAGAATAAAAATCCCAGAAGACACAATAGGGTTACAGTACGGATGGATCATATATTTATTATTTTGTTGCTTGAAATAAATATCAGAAAAAAAAATGGAATTTCCATGTGAAGATTGGAGTTGGTTAAAAATCCAGCACATACAGAGAACAGCTTTATTATTTAAATGTTTGTAATGTATGATGAACTCGATGAAGGCAGCACTCCATTTTTTACGCGTGTTGATAGAGTTTTGACCTCCTTAGACTTTTTGTTTCTTCTTGATGTTCTTTGGAAGTAGGTGAGGATGTTCCAGAACTGCTTTTATTTGACTTTATTGCTTAAAATCAAAATGTTTGATTCAAGGCATAAAGATTTACTACCTCCTTGTGAATGTCACAGGTAAAGCTGAATCACCAGTACATTTGCTTATCTGTTGTTGTATCATAAAGGAGTATGTATATACATACATACATATGTATATACATATAGGAGTATGAACCATTTTATTCATGATACAGTGACTCGAGGGTATGTCAAGAGCCTTAAACACCACACAACTAAGAACAGAAAACTGGAGTGTAGATGGACAGTTAAAGAATACTCAGCGTAGTGTTACAGGTCATTGTTTGCTGGTGGAAGCTTTGAAATGGATCTGCATCAACGTAGTGATGGGTTTGTAGAGACAGACATATTTACCACCAACATGACACAGTCATTCATTGGGTTTTCAGAATTTAGGGTTGTTCCAGCGAAACCAGTAGTTCTCTTACAAATGTGTTGTTGGTTTTCACATTAGGTCGTGTTTCACGTCTTCCTCTGTTTACAGGTGAATGTTTATCTAAACCGTGCATCTGACTGGTTTTTCTGTCAGTTTGTGTGTCTGCAGTGGCTTACTTTGTACTCAAAGGTTTGCATTTTTGCACATGAATTCGCAACTCATCAGGTGTACCAGGTGTTTCTTCCTTTCACTACTTTATAGATAACTTAATTTTGGTGAGGGGCCAGTTACTGGCCAGGTATTGGATCAGATATGTAGCCAATATTTAATAAAAATAGGACTGGATTACCATTTTTGTTCCTTTTACACTAAAACACTCATTTGTTCACATTTAGATTAATTAATTCAAATGCTGTGGAGTCAGGTGAATAATATTTTTAACAATACACCGGGTTCGGTCCATGTTCCTCTATAATAACAACATTATTTCTCTGAGACCGTTCACATTGAAGCAAAAATGCTAATTGAAACATACCAAACCATATCAGCGTTTAACAGAAATGAACTGGAATTGAATGAGGAAATCAGTGGTGATACCCAGACTTCAATGAAATAAATGAACTTAAAAGTGCTCCACTTTGGCTTTGATGCACTCGATTTTTCTGGTTCTGGTCAACTCTGAAACAAGAAACTCACAGAGAATATCTATTTGACTCATTACAGGCAATTTACTGAACTTTAGTCAGAACTACTCTAAAATTTGATGCTAATGTTTTAATTTTTCCTGTAAATTTGGGACTGGATTAAAATAAGACTCCTGTAACACCAAATATTAAATAATTTAAAGATAAATGCTTTGTTTTTAGCTCACCGGCCAATAGGCCATGAGCTATTGTGAAAGTGTCATATTTGTCATCATCATCATCTTCATTAGCAATTTCTTCAAACATCTACGAAACTATGTTTGGATTCATTTCAAATTTTATATGTTGCTTCCTTGGGACAATGTCTACAAAGTTTGTTCATAGTTTCACAGAGTTCACAGAGAAATTTAGATTTTTTTTTTTTTGCATTTTTGATGAATTTTTAAAATATTAAAAATGTCTTTACTTATAATGGGCCATATTTTGATGGCTTATGACACTGAAATAGTTAGAAATATTAATATAGTTACTATTGAGCACTGATAGGAAGTCATATATGGACCTTTATTTATTTTTGAGTTTTCCTTCAGTGAAAGTGCCACCCACTTCTGTTGGGAGTTTGATCTCCTACATCAAGACCACAGGACTCTAACATAGCAGCAGAACCTGCCAACCTTGCAAATTCAAGTTGTTATTCATTCTTGATTAAAAAAAAAAAAAAATGCTAATGAGATACAGGCACATTAATCCTATTTTGGGTTTTTTTCAGCCTTTTAAAGTCTTATTTCTAACCCAAACCGTGTACATTTTTTTTATTGTGTAGCAGACAATACATGGGTATCGGTATAACCTACTGAAATTATTGTTTTAGAAAAAGAAACGGAAATCCTAACTTTAACTTTACTTTAAAATGATCTGTGTCTTGAGTTTATTTGTTTGTTTATTGGTTTTATTGTTTGATTTGTTTGTTGTATGTGTATTTATTTAATTGGAAAGTGTAATGACAAAACAGTAGGAGCAGTGCAGATCAAAAAAGTGAGAAAGAAAATTTCTGTTTGTCATCTCTAACCCAAAATTTGTGATGTGTCCTACCTCAAGGTTAATGTGCTGTAATCCACCTCCATCGAAATTACTAAACCAACAAAAAATAAATGAATAAATCAACAAGGAAGAAAAAAAGGAAAAAAGCACATCAAAATGAAGGGTAAAATGTCAAAGTAATATCATCATATCTTTGTAACTTTATTAGCTTTATTGTCTGTTGAGTTGTTGGAAATCGACCTGTTCTGGTATTTTCAGTACAAGGATGTGTTAGAATAACAAGAGTGCCGCGCCTTGGGGGGGGGACTCGCAGCGGTCGCTGCTCGCTGCCGGGAGGGGATGGCGGTGCTCCGGATACGCATGTCTGGTGTGTGCAGGTGGGTGGGAAGGGCTGTTGATGGGTGTGGGTACATGTGTGGGTATGTGTGTACATGTAGGTGTGTGTGTGGGCGTGCATGTGGGTAGGTGGGTGTATGGGCATGGGTGGAGGTGTTTGTGCGTGTGTGTGTGGTCGAACATGTGGGATGGGTGGTGTGTGTGTGTGTCTGGGTGTCAGTGGGTGTGTGTGTGCATATGCTCGTGTGGGTGAGTGGGGGACTGGAAGGCGTGTGGGGTTTGGGGGTTGGGCTTGGTGGGACGGGGGTAGGGATGGGGGGGTGGGCCTCCGGGCCCCCGGGGCGCTTGGCTGTGGCATCGGGGTGCGGACCGGCCCGCAGTGGGTGGCTGTCTGGGCCGGCCTGGCCCAGCTCCTGGGCTCGTGGGGCTCGGGTACCGGCGCCTCGCTTGCCCCTGGGTGGCCGGCCCCCAGCGGGGGGGGGGGGGGGGGGGGGACGGGGGGGGACGGCTGGCATCCCTGGCCCCCTGGGGCCTGTGCTCGGCTGCTGTGGGACCTCTGGCGGAGGCCTCCCTTGACCATCTTTGGGGCAGGCGCACTGTCACCTCTTGGGGGGGGGGGGGGGATCCCCCCTCTCTGTGGTGTCTGCTGGTTGGCCAGGCCTTGGGGCCCTCTTGGTCGGTCCCTGATCCTTGGAGGGAGTGCGGTTGCAGTTGTATGTCTGTGTTCTTCACCTCAGTCTCTTTGCCTTGTTCACTCAGTCACAGCAGATTAATGTGAACAACTGATGTTGTGTGGATATGTTACTGGTATTATTTGTTACAGGTATTATTTGTGCAAATGTGGTATAGGATATTTTGTTTGTGCTTTCTTTTCTTATATTCATCATTTAATAGGTCTTATGTATTTTATTGTATTTTTTTGGTAGTTTTGTTTGTTTTGTTTTTTCTCTTTCTTCTGCCCAGTTTACTCAGTCCTGGTTGTAGTCACCGTTACCCTTATAATTGTCTCCATGGTTGTTACTGTTTGTATTGTTGATACTTCCTTGTGAGGGTCTTCGCCACCTTCTTCTCTCTTGCTCTCTCCCCTTCACCCCCCCCACCCCCACCCCCCCATATCAGGTCCGGCATCGAAATGTGGTTCAACAAAACTCATAATAAACACAGTACAATATCCAGGGGAGCTTCATATACTTTATGAAGTTAACCTTGGCAAAGCAAACTTGTTCAGCACCAAAAGGCAGCCAGACTACCATTCTGCTGTTAGGATGCTGGACAAGACAAGTAGAAAAAGGAAAAAAAAAAAAAAAAAAAAGAATAACGAGTTTTGAGTAAAATTGGCAAAAAGATGGACCCTGTTGGATAAAGTGTCAAATAGGTGTGAGCTATTATTGTTCTGCTGACATCAATCCATCTTTAAGTCAATTTGTTTCTTGTATACACTTAACTACTGTGATGTGTGTTTGCTTTATCTCCACTTTCATTAATTTGTCTTCTTTCTGCACTTGAAAGAGAAATTGCAGTTAAAATAATCTCCCTCTTTAAAGTCTGGATCTGTGAAAAGAGCCCAATGTTTGACTGCTCATATCCATCCAAGCAAATGAATAGATGTTTTAGAAGTCTACAGGAGACAAGGTCATCACTTTATTTGTGGTGGTGAGGTGTTACTGTTGTGTGACAAATGTTCTCTCGCAGGCAGCACAGTTCAGTTAGTGGCAGCAGGATCAGAATGACTAGCAAGCTCTGACTATCCACTGACACATGTGAAGCATCCTGTCATGGCAGACGTGCTGCTTGGCGTCTGGGTGCTGAAACAACTCATCCATCCCATCACGACTCACTTTAACATGTCAGAATCATTTTTTTATTGCTATTGAAGGATGAGGAGGACCTGATGTTCCTCTCCCATGCCCTGAGATTTAACCTGCGAGGGGGATCCTTCCACTTAGTCCGTTTCATGTTGGGGCCTCTAATCACCCTTGTGGTATTCAGACCTCCCAGCCAGGCCCCGGATTGGCCATGTCACACGGCATTATCACAGCACATCAGGGCCTCCATCTGAAGCTCCTTATTGTCAATGTCAGCGGGCTAATTTCCAACAATTACACAGGAGTGTTCCCTCAGCAGCAGTGTGGTTTCTCAGCATTCTCCTCATTAACCTTGTTTGACACGCTCAACTTAACTGCCAGACTCAACTGGTCATGTTTGTGCACACACACACACACACACACACACACACACACACACACACTGGTCACTGCATTAGGGTGTTATATAACATAATACAATAGATTATGGATTCATACTCCAAATGCTTTAAAGTTGAATCCATTAAATGTTCCAGTTATGGTGATGGAGCTGTTTTTATACATCACATCATATATATGTGTGTGTGTGTGTGTATATATATATATATATATATATATATATGTGTGTGTGTGTGTATATATATATATATATATATATATATATATATATATATATATATATATATATATATATACACACACACACACACACACACACACTACCGGTCAAAAGTTTTAGAACACACCAATTTTTCCAGTTTTGTATTGAAATTCAAGCAGTTCAAGTCCAATGAACAGCTTGAAATGGTACAAAGGTAAGCAGTGAACTGCCAGAGGTAAAAAAAAAAAAAAAAAAAAGGTAAGGTTGAACAAAACTGAAAAATAATGATCAACAGCTTGCATGATAGGTGACTCACAGGACAACTGCTTCAAGCACAGCTCAATCGTTATCGTAGTAAGCAAGTCTCAGTTTCAACTGTGAAGAGAAGACTTCCAGTTGCAGGTTCGGTGGGTTGAGTCGCAGCAAGAAAGCCATTGCTGAGACTTCAGAATAAGAAAAAGAGGCCTTGCCTGGGCCATGAAACACCACCAGTGGACTACTGAAGATTGGAAGAAGGTGTTATGGACTGATCAAACCTGCAACTGAAAGTCTTCTCTTCACAGTTGAAACTGAGACTTGCTTACTACGATCACTATTGAGCTGTGCTTGAAGCTGTTGTCCTGTGAGTCAGCTATCACGCAAGCTGTTGATTCTCAGAAACTTGTCTTCTGATTGTGTTGTGGCTTTGGGTCTGCCAGACCTCTTCCTGTCAGCATATCCCCCAGTTTCTGAGTGCCTTTGGATGATGAAGGAAACTGGACTTACTGATACCTTGACTTTCTTGGCAATTTCTCTGTAGGAAAGACCTACATTTTTAAGTGTTATGATGGTCTGTCTCTCTTCTATGGTTAATTGCCTTTTCCTCTTTTCCATTTTTATAGTAGCACACTACTTTCTGCAGTACAGTACTGTTCAAATAATGCTCATAATGGTATGGTACCAAAGTGTGTCCCAGCACTACTTTTATGCAGATTGAGGGGGTTGTAAGTAATTCAGAAACGTTGGGACACCTGTAAGAATTGGTAGCACCAACTTTCGAGGCTTGATCAACCTCCATTGCTGCAGAACTGCTTTAAGTTGTTAACCCATTTCTTGTTCGCCTTTTTGTATAATTCTGAAATGTACATTATTTGTCAGTTTTGTTTAACCTTTTGTTTTTTTTTACCTCTGGCAGTTCAGCACTTACCTTTGTACCATTTCAAGCTGTTGATTGGACTTGAACTGCTTGAATTTCAATACAAAACTGGAAAAATTGGGGTGTTCTAAAACTTTTGATCGGTGTGTGTGTGTGTATATATATATATATATATATATATATATATATATATATATATATATACACACACACACACACACTAGGGCTGTCAGAATTAACACGTTAATGCAGATTAATCCATCATCATGACTAATCTGATTAAAAATTTTAACGCAATTAACCCATCTGCAGTGCAGAATGACTCTGAACATCTCTGGCAACACATTACGGGCAGTTTGTCCAAGTAGAGTCACTGTCATGCATGCACCAATGGACAGTTGATCCGGTAGTGACAGGTAGCAGAACCAACTGATAAAGATGGAAGATGCTAAACAACACTTTGGCCCTCTGGATATGAGGACAAAAAAAAAAACCCAAATACAAGACGGAACAGTTGTTTCAAGTTGTTTTGTTGAAAATGTTGAAGGTGTTTAATGAACACGTTAAGTGCATTTTTTTGGTAAATGGACTGAACTTGTATAGCGTATTTTCTACACCTTCATGGTGCCCAAAGCGCTTTACAATTCTTCACATTCACCTATTCTCACACACACACACACACACACACACACACACACACACACACACATACACACACACACACACACACTCATACACCAATTTATGCCAAGATCTCCGGTTCACATGACCCTGACCCATAATCCTAACCCTTAGTGTGTGTGGTATTTGACGCATAGATTCAGGTTGGACAGGGGGTAATAACGACATGAAAATACACGCAGAAAGCTTATAATGCATATAGATAAGATGCCAGTTAAAAGTGGCGTGTATATTTACGCGATTCATGATATCACATTGAATATTAAAGTCAATGTAAACTGTTGCAGTGTGTTTTCATCTCCACGTGAATCATAAGTCACCATATGTTATGATCAGTTACTGCTGACTTTATTAAATGAATTAAGTCAGAATACAGACTGTATAAAACCTCTGTGGCATCCCCATTTGTTTTTGGTTTGACTGTTTTGAAGCCTGGAGATGTCATCAGTAGGGATGTAACGATTACCGGTATAACGATAAACCGCAGTAAAATTCCCAATGGTTAGTTTTACCATTTAAATTGTAATTATCATGAAAACCGTGTTTGATTACCGAACTTTGAAAACTCATGGTGGTACTGCTCATTTCCTTGAGAAGCAGCAGCACTCCGGGCGCGCATGTGCAGTTTGCATTGTTTGACCTGTGAAAACATGGCTGAAGGCAGCCGCACGGACAGCATTCCAGAGATCCAGGGATCGTGGGCTCACATATGGACTAGGGCCGAGAGCATGGACTCGGTCCGCTCATTGTGACATTGTGAATGATTTGATATGGAAATGGTCAAACAAGCTTCACTAAGACCTGTCCATCTACTTTTTTTCCTACTCAAAACACCACTCAGGAATCATTAGGAGAATTGATAAGGAATTGGACTGATAAGCATAATCAACAATGGCATTGATATTGATAAAATCCTATCAATTCCTAGCCCTAGTGCAGATATCTCTTATGGCTATAAGATTATTTTGTATGTTTGATGTTTACATGTTAATATTTTAATGTTTCTGCCACATTGTACATTGTGCATGTTATTTTATGTGTTTTTTCAAAATACAACTTGGTTAAATTATTTCTGTGTGTGTATAAGTACTTTTTGAACATTTTGAGCACATTTCAACAATACCGCAATAATAATGATAGCCGTAATAATTTTGGTCACAGTAACTGTGATATGAAATATTCATATTGTTACATCTCTAGTCATCACCATGTTGGTTTTATGAAAACAAGTGGGGAAGGTTGAAGAAGAGCGAGGATTGAAACCAGAACTTATTGAAAACACTGACCACATCTGCTATTCAGTGTCATAATAAACATCATCAATTTAGTTTCATTTCAGATCCTGAACAGTAATGTCAATGTCATAAAAATTTAATTTAATTGTCATAAAAGTTTAAAACTAAACCTGGTCCTCACAAATATAAAATACATCTCCAGAGACACCGCCACCCAGTCTTATTTTGTGTGGCAGTTTTTGATCTGGTCCTCTCATCTACATGTGCAGATAGATGAGCTCTGCTTATCAGGGCAGTGCTGGTAAACACTAGCTATTTATCCGCCTTTGAGATAGATGAAGCTTCACCTTAAATAAAAGCCCTCAGACAGACAACAACAAACACAGGTCATACAGGTAGCAGCAAGGGCCAGATATTTAAAGGATCTCTGAGGGAGATTTAGATCAGCAGGAGATAAGGCTGTTTTAGTTCAGACATCAGTGGAGTTTGAAGTTTACCAGTACCAGTTTTGTTTCTGAGTCACTTCTGACCTTAGTGTGTGTCTCTTATGTCTTAATACTTAATGTTTTCCCTGTATATACACACACCTTTATAATGGTGGGGACCACGGCAAAAACAAAACATAAAATCAAAATATGAAACCACACACACACACACACACACACACACACACACACACACACACACACAAGCCTTTAAATCACAGCTTAATTTTCTTCGCATTATGATGTAGAAATGTATTTCTTCATGAGTTGTGTTTACATCCTTGTTCATGATGTTTCCACATCTCCCCTCAGGCAGCCGCGAGGTGGCCTTTGTCTACGCCATCTCATCTGCGGGAGTGGTCTATACCTTGGCTCGAGCCTGCAGTCAAGGCGAGCTAGACTCCTGCTCCTGTGACCCCAATAAGAAGGGCTCCTCGCGGGACGCCAAGGGCTCGTTTGACTGGGGCGGGTGCAGTGACCACGTGGACCACGCCATGCGCTTCAGCCAGACTTTTGTGGACGCCAAAGAGAGAAAGGAGAGAGATGCCCGAGCGCTCATGAACCTGCACAACAACCGAGCCGGAAGGAAGGTGAGGAGGATGTAGCTTTGGGTTAGGATTTGGCTTTAACTGGTCAGTCTAGTCTAAAGATCATGTCATATAAGGATCTTTTAAGGAAGAATCACAATCCATAATCTGAATCACTATTTTTTTGTTTCTTGTAGGTGTGGAAGTTTTTCTGTCATTTCTACATGTTTAGTTTGTGTGTGAGATTTTTTTTGTTGTAGCTCACTGGAAACTGCACTGTTGCGTCATTTTGGACCCTATTATCACAATATTGACAATATACAGATGAAGTAAACAGCAGGTCCACATGTTCCTGTAAATACAGCTGCGGTGCTTCATTAATTACCCACGTTGTGGCCTTATTTGTGGAGTTTTATAATAATCAAAAACATTTTTGTAACTCTAAGGTTACTGTAAAACATCTTCATGTCAGAGTTCAGAAGTCAGACCAACAGATCACAGACACACTCTGATTCTACATCTTCTGTGGATTGAACACATAACCCCCTCTGAATAATTCACTAACAACATGATGACTAAAGAAAAACACCCATTTTTCCTGCATTTCTGAGGGTGCTGATACATCCATTCACTGTTGGAGTTAAAAATCTGTATCTTATTGAAAAACCTGCATACTGTACAAAAATGTTCAGTATGTGAGATTTGAGACTTTCAGGACCAATTTTTCATCAAATCTGTAAAACCTCAGTCATAGCCTAAGTATCACAAATCTGTAAGTCTTTCTATGATTACTCACCTGAATCTCTTGCATTACGGTGAACAATTTTTAAGTGCCATCCACCATAAACAAAACCATGTGTTTACATTCAGAGCCAGGAGGTAGCTTGGGCATCTTCTGAATTTTTGTCGCGACGTGCATTGTGGGAAACAGAGGCTTGCGCTACTGCTGCATGTGGCTGCGTGAACCTCTCTGCAGCGGCAGCGGCAGTGGCAGCACGAGTCTCCATTTCCCACAATGGATGGCACTTCAAAATTGTTTATCGTAATGCAAGAGATTCAGGTGAGTAATCACAGAAAGACTTACAGATTTGTGATACTTAGGCTGAGGTTTTACAGATTTGATGAAAAATTCATCACGAAAGTCTCCCGCACCTTTATTCCCTGGAATAATGTCCAGTTCTCTGAACTGCAGAAGGTTCCAGGTCTTTATTAGGATTAGGCCTATACCAGAGGTACAGGTCTTTATTTCTAGGTAGAATTGGTCTCTCTTTAATCTGATCCTGTTCGTCCCTTCAGGTTTAAAGCCCTCAGGTTTTTCAATACTTCAAATCCTTCATGCAACTGGGCTTTAACTGTGAAACATTTGCAGACGTCCTCTATGTAACACCTCTATGTAACCTCTATGTAACACCTACAGGCAGCTGTTTGATGGCCACGTCTGGCCCATGTACCTGAAACACAAAAACTTAAAGGATGGGCTATCCTTTGTGTTCTGTGTGCCCTCAGGCCGTGAAGCGCTTCATGAACCTGGAGTGTAAATGTCACGGGGTCAGCGGCTCCTGCAGTGTCCGGACCTGCTGGCTGGCATTAGCCGACTTCAGACGCACTGGAGACCACCTTCGGAAGAGATACAATGGAGCTGTGCAGGTTGCCGTGAACCAGTATGGCACTGGGTTCACCACTGCGCACACCCACTTCAAGCGGCCAAGTAAGAATGACCTGGTGTACTTCGAAGATTCGCCAGACTACTGCATACGGGATCATGAGTCAGGTAAACACAGTCACCACACCAGCTGGTTTTCAACATTCCACCACCATCATACTTTGAAAATTTGACACTTGTCTGTTGAGTTCGTGGTTCCAGTTTTTGGTTCTGAGCTTCACTGGAACCACATGAACCAAAGCAATGGAGTCACCGCTCCAGAGTTGAAATGAACCACTTCAGGTCTCATGGTTGATCAGCAAGAAGACTAGGGCTGTGAACAGATTAGTCATGAGGGTTTATCAAACTTGGCAAACCTCAGCACTTCAGCAACTTTACAGATGTGGCTACAAAATTCATTGTTTTTTCAATACCAAGGTTTAACTGTTGACTTTACTTTGACGCAGGTCAACTTTATCTCACCATATTTTGATAGTTAGATCCAGGGAGACACTAGCCCAGAAATGGAGTCAGCAATATCTACAAACAACACAGACTGCAACACAAACAGCACATAGGCACATTTATTTATTTAATTTATTTTAATTAAAAATGATTTAATTGAAATTATTAGCATTGTTTTCAGCACAAATATGTTACAAATATACATGATTTGCCATTTTTTATGTTAGATTTCCAAAAATTCATCACAGTAGAACTATATGTTTTACAACCAATCTGCCCTGTCCTTGTTTTTCACTCTGTCGTGTTTATTTAAACAATTGCTAACTGGAGTTTAGCTGCTACTAAAGCAGTTAGTGCTACTGGGCATGTTTTACAGAATGAACTTCTGATTTATGTTGACTCAAAGACTCAGTCAAACAATGCTAATTTTACAGGGAGAAGCTGCAAACAAATGTAACCCTCTGCTCTCTATGCCAGCTGTTTGTGTCCTGGTCACTTTCTTTTTTTTTTCTCCATTTTAGTTGTGTTAATGCAAATGGTATGAAATTTCCCAAGGGTCTCGAATTTTTCTTTTTCTTTCTTTTTTTTTTTTTTTTTTTTAATATATTGATAACATGCTGTATACATCCAATTGTACAACTCAACTCCATCATGGCCATATCTGGCCCATTGAAACCCATAAAAAAAAAAAAAAACATTTTTAAATTCCTTATTATGTATTAAATCATATAGTAAATGAGGTCAAATGGCTTTCATTCTAAACTCAACACTTGAAATAGTATTTTTTAATGTTTTCTACCAAATTACTTCATTTTTTCACTGTTTAGCCTAATTGAATTTAATATTCATAGTTTTCAAAAGGGACATATGATGGATTAATACACTCCAGTGGAATGAATGAATGACACAATTTTATGATCTTAAGAATGTCAGATAGTGGCTGGCGACAGAGTAGATGTCTCATGATGGGAAATGGTGTGGTTTCCCACTGTTGAAGTACTTGTAGGCTGAAAAAAATCATAGATTGTGATATTATGTTCCGTTACGTAATTACTTAATTATATATTCTCATACTCAGTTACGTATACTTAAATGCACATCATTTCTATTATTCATCCTCTAAAAGCAGCAAGCAAAGCAGCACTAAAACAACATGTAAATTCGGGAAGTAGAGTACAACAGTGGTAAGACTATGCTGAAAACATTACGGCTAAACTCTGTTGAGGCCTCACATGCACATTAAGGTCATACCCTGTTGGAATTCATGTTTTTGTCAGACATGTGCAGGACATAGGGCCGTGTTGGAAGAATTGGAGCAATGGAATGTCTGACACAGTGCACACAAGGCTGGGTGTAAGAGTCCTCAAAACCGGTTCTCTGCACCCCCACGTTGGGCACTAGCAGGGGTCGGATGTAGGTGACCTCTTAGCTATGTATTGATGTTCCACTGTGAGATGTACTGCTGCACATGTGTCCTACTCCAGACATACTGTGTTGATGTGACGGCCACTGTAGCACACATTGGCTGCTAAAGAACCCACCTGGAATGTGCACAAGTCAGACTCTAGTGGAAGAGGAAGCAGGGTAAGAGCTCCTTAGAGAAGAGTGAGTGGGGAATGTAGTTCAGTAGCATAGAAAGTGCCCCAAACACATCAGGACACATCAGAAAAGTATAAAAGGGCATGTAATTTTTCAACAGTAGCTTGTTCACTTATGACTTGCTCATTGCGTTTGTTGCTGCCGCCCAGTAAACACAGCTGCACCAGACCCCTCCAGACTCTGCCTCATTTTTGGACAAGTGAAGATTAGAACTTAAGATACAACCTTAGCAACAAAGATAAGTAACTGAAGATTAAGAAAATTAATCATTTAAGACAAGAAGAGTTCCAGAACCATCACACTGCACTACAGTCTATGCACTGGTACTTAAGGGCCAACCCTGTGTGTGGTTGCCTGCATCAGCAACCTGAGGTTTGCTTTTGACCTGTTACAACAGAGGCCATGATTCAGCTGCTGTGCACCCACACAAGTGTGGGAGGCAAAGGTATGAAGATTGGAAGGATGTGGATGAAGTGGAGATGAAACACTACATCAGGAGTGATTCTAGTTGCCATCCACCAATCAAGACATGAAGCAACTTGACCACTATGATCAGACTAGCACTAATATCAGGTTTGATGACAGGCTAACCCACCAAGGATGCTTCAGAAATTATAAGCTTGCCACATTTTGCATCCTGTGGGAAAAGTGTGTGGCTCACCTTCCCCCGTTGTTCAGTCCAAGGGTTGATGTGTATCCTTATTGTGATTCAAAATTTAAGCAATGAAAGTAGCAAACATTTTCAGTAAGTAGTGTGTATATAGCATTTTGCAAAAGTTAGATTGCCATTTTTATCCACAAATGTGTTAAATGGGAGTTTTTGTTTTTCTGTCACTGCATGAAACAGTAATGATGCATGAATGATCATTGATACTTATAATTAATGATATACCTTTAGCTACAATGAAAAACAAATCAAGTAGCATGTACTATTTGGTTAAAAAAAAGAAGTGATTTTTTGCTTTTTGTCTGTTTATAAATCATTAGCATTATGTAATCTAACAGGAATTTAAAGGGTTAATTTCTAAGCATTTTGGAAATGTAAATATGGTCCATAAAGCCCCCCACTGAAGTTGTTTTCAGACTGACAGAGAACTGTGCTGGTGCCGGTGCCAGTTCCCGCACCTAATCTTGAACCAGCCGACATGTTCTTATCAATAATCAGAGCGTATGGGAACTGAAAATTTGATTCCCAACGGGCACCAAGTAAAACCTGGTTTTTCTAAGCGAATGGTGACGACAAGAGTGGATGTCACCAGACTGATCCATGTTCACCTGCGGGGGTTACGTCTCTGGAATCGGTGTCGCTGCCTTCTTCTCCACAGCAGATGTTGTAGTGTGGCTTAGTGCAGATAAATTATGATCTGTATTAAGAGTACAAATGCTCGCAGGTAGTCGATGATGTGAGCCATAGCACTGTTGTTATTTTTTCTACTGTGAACACATCTGCTTTCGTATGGCTTTTTTTTTGTGAATGTGAGAGTGAATGATGAATAATGTAAAGTGCTTTGAGTGCCTTGAAAAGTGCTATAGAAATCTAATCCATTATTATTATCTTTATTATTTTTTTGGTGGTGAAGCAATGCCCTCTGTCGATAATGCGTCATGAGCTCACATCGTATGAAAATGGGCCGTTCATGGGAAATCACTCCGGTTCCCAGTGTAACTGGTGTGGGAGAGGGCTCCGACACTAGGCTGGCCGGTCTGAAAACAGCTTGAGTGGGAGTTTTTCCATTTTTTAGTAATGATGCAGGAAAAATCAGTGATACAGCCAATTATAGACCATTGATGCCAACTTAACACTTTTGTTGGTAGATTTAGCAACTTTTCAGGCTACACAAGCAACAAAAAGCACCTAACAACAATTTTAGCAACTTTTAAATTTGTCTGGAAACTTTTAGCTACATTTGAAAAAAATCAATCGGTAAAACGGATGCATTTTCCCTCTAAATGACATTAAATTATTTTCTCACAGTCAAAAAAACACACGGTCTGTCTGCCCAGCTGTAAAAGTCAGTGTTTCCAACTTACCCATTTTGTTCGTATATTTAGTGATTTTTCAGATCTCTCTATCAAAACAGTGATTAATGACAAATCTACCAACTTTTTGTGGTGTTATTGGAGACTTTTGGAGATTCTGACATGTCGATTGTCTAAAACAAACCACTGCACTGAGTATAAATCAGTCCCATTGCCATTGACAGTTTTCTCTATTGTCTTTTTTGGTCCATTTAGATTGTTGATGTAGACTGAAAAATGAAAATGTTATAGTTAAAAATGTTCATGTTTACCCTGACTTGATGTAGGCTCCTAAGTGGACTGTAAGGTTGAAAACCAAACTAAACAAACAAATAAATAACTAACCTAAGTAACTCCTCTAGAATGTCTCTTTTGGGTCACTTTAGCTGGTCCCCAAGCCCAGACAAAGGAGGAGGGTTTAAATTGGGACATTAAAAAAACAAGAATTGACAGAGTATAGTTCATTTGGAGTTCTATTCATATTTATGGTGTTTTATACTCACTTTTGTCTCAAACACAATATTTCTCTCTCCTACATCATACATTACAATTACATACACATTTGTAATTATGCATATGTATGAATGAATGAATGAATGAATGAATGTTTATTTCAGTTAAATACAAAATACAAAACACATACATATTTTAAAAAAAACCAACAAAACAAAACACATACATATTAAAAAAACAAACAAACATAAAATTAACACATTTTGTAACTGAAAAAGGAAGAAGCTGAAGCCGGAGGCTTATTTCTGCTTCTCCTATTCGCATCCTTAGTCCAAGTCCACACCTGAAGTTGCAGCAGATAAATACTTAAACACAAATTATACTACATTCAGTGTTATAAGTCATTTTGTAATCATATTACTTTCATAGCCCTTCATAATTTGACAAATTAAAGTCTTTTTGAAACTCAACAGTGAGCTACACAATTTCACTTCATCCTTCAGTTCATTCCATAGCTTGACACCAATAACAGAAACACTGTGATATTTAACATTTGTTCTTACTTTACATTTTTCAAACACAAACATCCCTCTTAAATTATAATGTCCTTCTCTTAACTTAAAAATTTTCTGAATACAAAAAGGAAGGTTTTTACTTTTAATGCGAAACATAAATTCCATTGTTTTTAAATATACAATATCAAAAAATTTTAGTAAACCAGATTCTACAAAAAAATGGATTACTTGATTGGAGATAACCAGCTTTGTTTATGACTCTAATAGCTTTTTTTTGGAGTTTAATTATCGGGTCTATATTAGTTTTATACACATTGCCCCATATTTCCACACAGTATGACATATATGGCATTACAAGTGAACAATACAACATATGCAAACATTTTTTGCTTAACAAGTCTCGAGTTTTATTAAGAATCGCAACAGCCTTGGACATTTTATGTTTGATATATTCTATTTGTGGTTTCCAACAGAGTTTATGGTCAATAATCACTCCCAAAAATTTTGTTTCATACACCCTTTCAATTTCAATTCCATTAATTTTCAGTTTTTTATCATAATTTCCTCTAGCACCACCAAAAACCATAAATTTTGTTTTATCTTCATTAAGTGATAACTTATTTACGTCAAACCATTTTTTTTTAACTTGATCAATTCCTTTTCCACAGTTTCTAATATTTGTTTCATATTTGCTCCCGAATAAAGCAAATTAGTATCATCTGCAAATATTGTAAATTTTAACTTACTAGATGCCATAAAAATGTCATTTAGATAAAGTATAAATAACTTGGGTCCCAGAACTGAACCTTGTGGGACCCCACATGTTACTTTTCTAAGCTGTGAATTTGTATTTCCAATTGTTACATACTGGAACCTATTTTGTAAATAACTTTTTAACCAGCTTTGCGTCACACGTCTTATACCATACGTTTCACATTTCCGGAGTAATATTGAGTGATCAATTGTGTCAAATGCCTTCCTTAAATCAATAAAAACACCAACAGTATGTTGTTTCTGAGCCACCGCTGTTGCTATATTTTCTGCAAATTCCATTACTGCTTGAGATGTTGATCGGTTTTTCCTAAATCCGTACTGGTGATCATTTACTATCCCATATTTGTCTATGTAGTCATCTAACCTCTTTACAAACAGTTTCTCAAGAATTTTAGAAAATTGTGGTAACAATGACACCGGCCTGTAATTTGACACCTTGTGCTTATCACCATTTTTATAAACTGGAATCACTTTAGCTATTTTCATATTTTCTGGAAAAGTGCCTGTTTGAAATGATTTGTTGCATACATAAGTGAATGGTTGAAGGATACTGTTTATCACTTGTTTTATGAGTGACATATCAATGGAATTTCTATCAGTAGATTTTTTATTCTTAAACTTCCTGACCACTTCCAACACTTCACTTTTACAAACTCCACCAAGAAATATTGAATTATTGTTTTCAATATCAAAATCAAAGTTTTTATCATCCTTTTCCCACTTGGTAATATCTTTTGCCAAATTTGGACCAACATTAACAAAAAAGTCATTAAATATGTTCACGATGTCCTCAATATTTTCCATCACAGTGTCACCAGTTTTAACAACATATGTAGAAAAATCCTTTTTATTACTTTTTTTAATTTAACACTCTCCAAGTGCCTTTAGTATCATTTTTGTGTATTTCCAACAACTGATCATAATAGGCTTTTTTTATGTGTTCTTATAATTGCTGTCAATCTATTTTTGTATCTTTTATATTTATTCTCTTTTTCTTTCGTTCTGTGCTTCAGAAATTCCCTATACAGCCTGTTTTTCTTCTTACAAGCCCTTTCCAATCCCTTAGTTAACCATGGTTTCTTATTCTTTTTAAAATCTTGTCTATATTCTTTCACAGGACAATGTCTGTTGTACAATGTCAGGAATAATTCTAGGAAAGCATTATATGATTCATTAACATCATCTACATAAACTTCATGCCAGTCATAATTTATTAGTTCCTCCTTTAAGGCCATAATTGCTTCTGGTGACTTTGTTCTAACCAAACAAGGTTTTTGCTTATAGTTGGGTAAAGATAATTTGTTGTTCATTTCCAGTTCTACAAAAACTGGCAAATGATCACTTATATCAGTCAGAAATAGACCACTCCTTATTTCACCATCAATAATGTTAGTAAAAATATTATCAATCAATGTTGCGCTTTCCAATGTGATTCTACTTGGTTTTGTAATTACAGGGTGAAAACTCAAACTAAACATAGTATTTACAAATTCTGCCGTTTTTGCATGTTCATTGCATTTCAACAAATCAGTGTTAAAGTCACCACAAACCAAAATCACCTTATCACAATATTTTTCATATAAATCAGTAATCTCCTTATTGAATTTCTCAATACATGACCCTGGTGTCCTGTAAATACAACTAAGAAATATGTTTTTGTGTTTTTCCATCTTAATTTCAACCGTTACACATTCCATCAGATTGTCTATAGCAATTGTTAAGTCACCATTTATCTTGCATTTCAAATCATTTAATACAAATAGGGCCACGCCCCCTCCTCTTTTATTGGCTCTGTTTTGCCAAAACATTCATATCCTTCTAATTCATCATGTAACCCTTTCTCATCACTCAGCCAAGTCTCTGAAATTGCTATTACACTAAATTTATGCTTAAATTGTTGCAAATAATCTTTAATTTTATCAAAATTACTATAAAGACTCCTGCTATTAAAATGAATCACTGAAAAACCCTTAATTTTAGACTCCTACTTGTCTTCTGAATAATATTCACATGTTGTTTTAATGCTGTGGTAGAAGTGGGTCTCTGGATCAATATCATTCTCTAAAACATAGGGTTTGTGATCTTGAAAGTCAAAAGACTTAAATTCATTGTATTCACACATTCTCATATTTCAGTCCCCAACAATAATTGACCTCATAGCTCCATCA